>NC_057805.1:326444695-326445578 GCF_018294505.1 Triticum aestivum
TAATTGAGATATTGTGCACTCATGGTTGATCAATTTGTTTCACAGTTTGTACTATGAGATAACGATACTTTTGAACATGCGTGATATACCTTGATGTACCAGAATTACAAACCTAAGATTGGAATTTTGGAATTTGACTCCATCATTAGCTTTTGTAATTCATTTAAACGGAGGTACATTTTTTAAGCCGGGATTTCGTGATTTCAAATTCATATATCAAACCTAGAGATATACACATACGTGCATGTTCAAAGTTTATAATCATCCAGTTTCATACACATACACATTTTTGCTTTTGTCATCATATTTAGGATAAACACATTTGGAGTTTCATTTGAATTGGACCGTATGATGGTATTTGCTTGTAGTAGCTCAATGATCCATATTTTGAATTTAATGGACAATCTAAGTTTCGAGTTGGAGACATTGATTTTCAAAACTTGCACATTTTTTTTGCGTGCAAAACAAACAAATTGTCGGCCATGATATCATAGTCGGCCGTACGAGAGCAGAATACTTATAATTTTAGGCGCCAAAAGCTTTCAAACTTCCCGCTCACATCGAAATATCACGCGCCCGAAAGTTTCGCCCTGCGATATTCCTGTTTTACCCCTGCCACATGAACGGAAAAGGGCTGCTTTGGTAACTCCATTGTTTTCCCCTCTTTGGCCCCCAACATTCTTCCCCAGAGCCCCTCCCCTTCCCCTCCCTGACCCCCCCAACCACGGCAAGCCGCTGAATCTAGTCCTCCGCCGCAGCGGTGGACCTCACACCCCGCCGGATCTACCTTCCGCACCTTGGAACCCCCAACTGCCAACTCACCACTTCACCGGAGCCGCTTCAGCGACTGGCTTGTCCACCGCTCCAGATCTCCTTGACCGCC
>NC_057805.1:326745700-326847016 GCF_018294505.1 Triticum aestivum
CAGAGCATGGTTGACAAAAGAAGATGATAGAATTTACCAAAGGCATTATGTGTCAGGGCAAAACCCACAAGTTTAATGAATATGAAGGTCATTGTCGGATAATAATCCACCAAGGATATGGCGGTCCATAAAAGATCTGATGTGAGTATCGATACTCACCCAGAAGAAGAAAGAATGCAAAGGCATCGGGTTATAGATATAACTGGATAACTTCAAAGCTTGAATACAAAGGAATTATGATTTTCAAATCAGAAGATCTGAAGCAGAGGCTCTGATCAAAAGATAATTGGGTGAATCGATACAGATCGACAATCATTAAAGGTTTGATTTGACAAGAACAAGCTCATGTCTGGAGTGACGTCTGAGCCGGAAGGATGAATGCTAGGATCTGATTAAGGAGTACGAGCATTCGCGACATATTGGATCAAGGGACTCGAAACGATAGTGACAGAGGATGTCAACGAAGATTACTAGAAATATGGAATTAACCATAATGCAAGCAAACAAGAATTTCAACAACAATAGGCTGCTGAGGATTTACGGAAGATCAAATGGTATTTCGAAGACTTTTGCGAAATACCTAAACAATTGGGGATGAACAAATCCCCGATAATTGTGAGGAATTATTCGTACACGTATTCAGGCGGAAAAGGAGCTGCAACGCAGCAGGCACAAATGATTCTCGAAATACCTGAAAGTATTACAAGGCATCTTGTAATAACAAGATCAACTGGGGATGAAAACATGAACGACATGTGCATGTAGTTATCCAGAGGGATTTATCGGTGATATGGAATTGCAACGGCGAAGGTCACAAGGGTTTCGGGGAAACATCGGAGAGTATCTTCAAAATCTTCTGAAGCAGCAAGCGATCATCTGGACTGAATGGGCTCTCCGGGAGAAAGTGGGTACGAGAGCCTAATGTTAGACTTAGTAAAATGCTTAACCCGAATAGACGAGAGATCAGAGTCCTAGAGTATAGACGAGGAATAAAAAGACCCTAATACCACCCAATGGCGACGTGGGCCCGTAAGACACACAACCATGTTAGTAAAAGTTTTTGTAGTGACTAGACTCAACTTCGGCCAAAGAGTTGGAAAGGGGGCTACCTACAGGCAGTCGGCTCTGATACCAACTTGTGACGTCCTCGATTCAATCGTACACTAATCATACACGCAAATGTGTACGATCAAGATCAAGGACTCACGGGAAGATATCACAACACAACTCTAGACACAAATTAAAATAATACAAGCTTTATATTACAAGCCAGGGGCCTCGAGGGCTCGAATACATAAGCTCGAAAACACAAGAGTTAGGGGAAGCAACAATATCTGAGTATAGACATGAGTTAAACAAGTTTGCCTTAAGAAGGCTAGAACAAAGCAACACGATCGAAGAGGAAGGCCTCCTGCCTGGGAGCCTCCTAACTACTCCTGGTCATCGGCGGCCCCCACGTAGTAGTAAGCATCAGCGGTGGCATCTGGCTCCTGGGCTCCGACATCTGGTTGCATCAACCGGAAAGGAGAAGAAAGGGGAAAAGGGGGGGAGCAAAGCAACCGTGAGTACTCATCCAAAGTACTCGCAAGCAAGGATCTACACTACATATGCAACATTATCAAAGGAAGGCTGTATATGTGGACTGGGCTGCAGAAAGGCCAGAATAGAGGGGAGAACCTAGTCCTATCGAAGACTAGCATCTTCTGGAAACCACCATCTTGCAGCAACAGGAGGGAGTAGAGTAGCATAAGGTAAAGTAGTAGTAGTGTTATCAACCTCGGCCAGAGCTCCTTTCTCGACTCCCTGCGAGAAAGCAATCCCAGAGCCATACTATCCATTTCTCATATCCATGTCTCATCTCAAGTATCCAGTTCTAGTTGTATCGATCGGGATACAACTCCAAGTGTCCGTTACCGTAGGACAGGCTATCGATAGATGTTTTCTTCCCTGCAGGGGTGCACCAACTTACCCACCATGCTTGATTAACTCCGGCCAGACACACTTTCCTGGGTCATGCCCGGCCTCGGCCAAACAATACGCTGCAACCCGACCTAGGCTTAATAGAGAGGTCAGCACGCCAGACTAAACCTATGCCCCCAGGGGTCATGGGCCATCTCCCCGGGAATTCCTGCACGTTGCGAGGGCGGCCGGTGAGCAGACCTAGCTACCTCCTTAAAAAAGGCAGGAGCTTACCAGTCCAACCCGGCGCGCGCCGCTCAGTCGCTGACATCTATTAAGCTCCGGCTGATGCATACGACGCAGAACGCCCATACTATGCCCACGTGATGGTTAGTGCTATCAGGCCAGAGGCCCCTCGGATCAAATATCCAAATCGTAGTGGATTAGGAACGCGCGGTAACAAGCAGAGACTCACGAAAGATGTGACCCCGTTGCCCCGTCTCGAGGACTTGCGGCAAGGGCTAGGAATGCCCGGCCACGCCTCGTAATTATCTCGCGGGCACCCTCCAGGTCAACTCGTCTCCACATCACTCGCAATTAAGCTCGCGCGGGTACCCCTCAGGGCCGACCCGTCTTTAGTAACATGGTTCAGTGTAAAGTCATAGTAACCATAGTAACTGTGTGTCCAAACATCAAGGGGAAAACCCGAGGAATCACCGCCGGTGAATTCCACTCGATGTAATCATTAAATTGAACGTAAGAGGAACCACCCCTGAGGTTCACACTTAAGGGGTTGCACAACAGAGTCGTATCGGAAGTGGTTAAGGCGGAATCACCCTCGATGACCACGACCGAATAGCTACACTACAGGGTTAACATCAGAAGTGTTGTAGAGGTCTCACCCTCGGCACTCGATAGTAACCCAGTAGTGTCGAGCAACTAAGGGGAAAGTGATGTGCGGTGCCGGGGCGTGGTCTTCAATCCTGTTGATCGGGTCTTCGATGATGAAGCAGGGGCAACAAGGACAAGGTGGGGGTCACTGATAGATCACTAACCAACTTATACTAAGCAGTTTAGGATAAGCAGGTAGGTAACAATAAGCAGATTACAAAAGCAGGCTATGCATCAGAATAGGAGCAATAAATTACAATAGCAAAATCTAATGCAAGCATGAGAGAATGGAATGGGCAATATCGGGATGATCAAAGGGGGGGCTTGCCTGGAAGCTCTGCTGAAAAGGAAGAAGTGTCGTCGTCGACGTAGTCGATCATAGGGGCAGCATCGGTCTCGGGGTCTACTGGAGAGAAGAGGGGGAAGAAACAATAAATATAAAGCAAACATAGCATCACAAAGCATAACATGGCAATACAGTGTGCCGGGTGTGACCTAACGTATGGCTACACGATATAGGTGAAGGGGGAATTCAACCGGGAATGTTTTCCCGGTTCCGGACCTGTGTCAGACAGATGACCGGAGGGGAAAGTTTCATGTTCAGATAGTTAGAGGCATCTGACAGGTAAACGGATCGCATATTCGGATTCGTCTCGTCATTCTGAGCAACTTTCATGTAGAAAACATTTTCATCCGAGCTACGGTTTATTTTATACGAATTTCTAAAGTTTAAAGTATTTTCCGGAATTACTCAAATTAACAGAAATTCATTATGACGTCAGCATTGCTTTAGGATGACGTCAGCAGTCAACAGACTCGCTGACCAGGGTCAAACCCGACCTGTGGGTCCAGTGGGACCCACATGTCAGCCTCTGTTAGTCCAACAGTAATTTAAACTAAACTAACAGGCTAATTAGAGGGGTGGGCCCCTGAAGTCAGTGACTAACTAATTACTAATTAATTAACTGATTTTAATTAGCAGATTTACTTATTTTTAAAACGTTTAAGCTAGCGGGGCCCGCATGTTAGTGGGTCAGAGTGCCCAGTCAGCAGTTGGCCGAAGTCAACAGGTCAGCCGGGCCCCACGGGCCCACGGGTCAGCGACCCAGGGGGTCGGACCCATGGAGCCACGTCGGCGTCGGCGCCGGAGAGAGCTCCGGCGACCAAAAACGACGGCGTCTCGCTCGGGAGGTGGTCGGGTTTCGCGCACAGGGTGCCGTTTCTAGCGCGACCGAGCTTGTTCGAACGAGAAGACGACGGCGAGGCGATCTGGGGTGGTGACAGAGGCTGCGGTGGTCGGGAACGTCGATGGCGAGCGGCGAGGCGGACGCCGGACTTCGGGCATGGGCGGATCCGGCATTACACGGCTCGGAGCGAGCTAGCTAGCGCTACGGGGCCCTACGCACGTGCTGAGCACGACTGCGAGGTCGGACGAGCTCATCGGCGAGCGTGGCCACGACGAGGAGCTCGACGGCGGTGCTGTGTTCAGTCACAGCAGAAGCGGCGAGCTACGGGCGCAGTAAACTAAAGGAGGAAAAGGAAGAGGTGACGGAGCTCATCGAGCGGCTCAAGGTGACCCGTGGAAGCTTTGTAGCGCAGTGGAGACGACGAATCAACGCGATTTGCGGTGGCCGAAGATGCGGACGAAGGGGAAACGGCGCTGCAGGGCTCTCCGGCTCCAACTAGGGCCACCAGGAGAAGGTGTCGACCTCGGGGAAGCTCGCGGACAGGATCATCGGGCACGGGGCCGCCCGTGGCCGCGGCGACGACGGAGGTCGGCGGCGGGCGCGCTCGGGATCGAGCGAGAGGAGAGGGGAGATGTGGATCTAGGGGAGGGGAGGCGCAAAGGCGAGCGAGAGAGGGGGCAAGTGGGAGAGATGGGTGGAGGCCGAGGCGTCGGGGCGGCCTTATCCCCTCCCGGCGTCGGCACCGGCGAGGTGGTCGGGCGGGGACGTGCCCCTATAGCGGCACGCACCAGGGGAACAGGAGGGAGGGGAGAGCGACCGGGGAGGGGAGCTGGGCCTGTCTCTGTGGCCTTAGTCCCAGGGGCAGGGGGTTTCCTTTTCCCCTTTTTTGCATTTCTATTTCTTTTCTCTTTTTACAGAAAATGCTTTGCAACATTTGAGCTGTCCAAAAGGATTCTGTAAAATGTGGGACTTGGCCACATAATTACATTGCACTAGTTGGAACTGCCAAAAAGGATTGTGAGGCTTTTGAAATAGTTTGCCACTTTTATAATTTAAAAAGGCATTAAATCTATTTGTTTTAGCCATTGTTTAACCAGTTTAGGGCACTTAGACATTTTGCAGAAATGTTGGTTCACCACCAATATTTGTGATGAATTATTTGGCACATGATGAACATTTTAGATTTCATGTCTGACAAATATGAATTTTTGACTTTAGATTGGATTTGAATTTGAACTATGAGTTGGATCAAGTGAAGATTAGCAATAGTAACATGATGACGTGGCACCATTAGTAGGGGATTACTGTAGCATAACACTGGGGGTGTTACAGTTACCCTTTACAAATTAAGTTAGGCGGTAAACTTACAGCCCATCGCGCTGACATCGCCCTAACACACGATCGGTCCAGCCCGCCGCTCACCGAAGGGACGCGCATCGGCTTGATGCATCACTGACACGTGCGACCACATGTTAGTAGTAGCATGAACAGACGGTATGTCCGGCCAGCTGCTCACCGAAGCGACTGCCATGGCACTTCTTTTTCTACTGGTGTTTACGTGCAATAACTGGCACCATCGGATACATAACTTACGGTTATTGGGGCGTTCGCCAGGAATAGCCTCGTGGCGAGCTATTGACTAGTCTTTTTTTAACACACATTTTTTTTTGAAAGGCCATCATTGCTAGCTTTATTAAAATTAAACAATTTTTACATCGTCTACGAGCTTACTGACAACACAGTCAGGAGGCTCATCCAACCAACTGAAAGAAGATTTATTACAAAAACAAAAATTAGCTAGCGCATGAGCTGCTTGATTACATCAACACATATCATCTCTCTCCCTCTTTCCCACACACACACCTAGTCTCTCGTGACTTATGGCCACGAGGACATGGACAAATAGTGTGTCCATTTTATGGGTCAGCGATGCAGATGCCCTTAGAGCATTTAAAACTGGGCTCCTCAAACCGGCCCCAAACGCCCGGGTGTCTGGCACCTCAAACCTACCCCAAACACTCGCGCTGTCTGGCACCCCTCATATCCAGTCCAAATATAGGGCGGATATGAGGAGGTCTGGGAGCGCCTTGGCGCGTCTGCCACGTCAGCACGACTCACCGTGGACCCCACATATATCCCAATCCGACAAACCCTAGCCCCCAGTTCGCTTGAGTCCACTCCACTCCATTCTCTCTCTCCCTCCCTCTCTCTCTCTATACCCTCCTCTTCCTAATCACATCTACGACGTTCCATGGCAGCAGCGCGGGCTCCGGCAGCGCTGACTCCGACGTGGACGTGCTCGCCCTCTGCATCGCACTATGTCGGTCGCGACTGGATTGGGACGGCGGCAGCTCACGCTCTGATGCGTCATCCCCTTTCGTCCGACGTTGTAGTGCGGGCGGCATTGTCGGTCCCTCCCATCCGTCACACAGCACCAGCGGGAGCTCCGATCGCTCCGCTTCACTACAAGTATGATATCCCTTCTCTACCACATCTAGAGGGCGTCCACGGCCACCGTTGGGTGCACGTGCCCTCCCCGGCACCGGACCCGTTGAGGACGCCCGAGTTGAAGGCACAGGCCGCACGGCGCGAGCGGCGGGCGAGGCGTTGGCGAGGCGTCGGGCAAGCAAGCGGAGCGGTGGATCCCAAGGACGTGCTCCTCGCATCGGTCCTCCGCCGCTCCCTGACGATGGCGGAGTCAAACGCGCGGCGGCTATGGCGCAAGAATGCCAAAGCGATCCGGCTCGCCATCGAGCTGTCAGGTTGCGAGGCAACGACACAGGCAACGGCGAGGCGACATGCCGAGGAGCATGAGCACTTGCTTCAGAGGCTGGCTGAGTAGATCTCGTCAGACGACGCCCAGACGTCAGCAACGGATCCAGCTCCGACGACAACGACCCTCCGGCAACCGACATCTACACCAAGGGCCAAAGCAGCACCGCCAACTGCAAAGCGAAGGGTTTAGCCAAGAAATGGTTATTTTCTCTGCCTTTCTTCATTTAATTTAGTTTTTCTTACGGTCGATGCAAACTGCTTATTTTGGTTGGCCGATGACCGCTTATCTATGAATTATGCCCGATTGATGTACATTTATTGCTAGTTCGTTGATCTACACAGGTTAATTTCTTACGTTGCATGTGTTACATGGATATAAGGGACTGAATATGAGTGCAGCGATTCGGTGCCCAAGCTCACCAGCACCCAGTCAAAAAATAATTCAAAAAAAAAATCCTTTTTTTCTGCATGGTAGATAATTTATTGCTTAAGGTCCGCTCTAATTTTCAGATTATTTAGACATCTGCATAGCTCTCAGCAAAAAAGACAAATTGGGTCAGAACAATACATGAACAATAAACTTTTTTACAAACCCTAAATTTATCTTTTTTGCCGAGAGCTACTCAGATGTCCAAATGATCTGAAAACTGAAGCGGACCTCACCCACATCTACCATGCAAAAAAAATGGAATTTTTCTAGTATTTGTTTTGATATTTTTTCCAGCGTAGGTGCAGATGAGCCTGGGCTCAAAAACGAATATTTGACTGAATGTGAGATACACGGATGCGAACACAATAAAATGACGTCCACGGACAGTTGAGGAACCGGATCAGCAGTATACGGGTGTAGGTGCTCTTAGTGCTTAACAACAAATCTACAGTTTCTTTGCCACTTATGCATTTCTTTCTTCAGCTCCAGCTGGAGCAATTCGCCGGTTGAAACATGAGCAAATACGCGACAAGAGCAACATGCCAAGTTGTGTATGTAGATAGAGCCAGAACAGGACAACTGCGGCCGCTGAGCCGCATCGCAGCCGTGGAATCTGGATGATATGTTCCTGTTTTGACTGGGGCAAAATTAGTTGGACCACCACCTAATCCACCGTCTGGCTCATTAGCAGTTATACTAAGAACAATCAGCGTGTGCTACTAGTACTAGATCCATCTCTCTCCCATGTGCAAAACTTGTCAGTTTTGACGGTGATCTAGTCAATTGGACGATTAGTCCCCTCAGAATTTGTCGCACGTTGTTTACATGTCTTTGTCCCGTCTTCTTCTACCGACTGACGAGCTTGCAAAAGATAAGTCTCCCGGCATCTGGATCCGCTCAAATCTCCCATGGAACCGACGAGGCAACGGCGATTGGCAAATGCGAGTTACGACTTTAATACAGATAGTATGGACGACCCTATGCGTCATTCGGCTAATATCGGCCGCCTCACGTATCGTCAGATCAGCGACGGTCGAACGGCCCAGCACCTCCTCGCATCTCAAAGCATCGCAATACCGTCCATGTTTCAGAAAAAAAAAAACCCAAGGACCTTGCAACCGCTCGCTTCGAAAAACCAGCATCATGACATTGGTCGTGTTTCCAAAACATCATGGACGTTGCAAATCCGGCAGGCTTGCAACACCCGCCTACGACACACCGATGATGTTTCAGAAATGTGGGTGATGTTGAAATCCGGCAAGCTCGTGGCGCCGGTGCCTTCGCAACACCTGTCGACTTGCAATAATGGCGTTGTTTGCTACTCGGGTCGAACTCCATTGTAACACCGGCGCTAAAGCCCCATTGCAATGTTGATGGTTCACCACCTGCATCGACGTCCGTCTCTCGCAACATCCGTGCTTCTTGTTGGTGTTGCAACACCAGCAGCGAGCATGGCCGGCAGAAGTGACCGCCGATGAAGTCTCTAGGATTGCAACATTACCTTGTGTTGCGAGTACCAACATAGACCACATTGCAATCCCATGTTGAGCTTCCCAAAGAAAACACATCACGCATGCGGGGCGGTGGACGACGTGATGAAAACTAGTTAGTTGAGCACTAGCATTTTGTAGAGAGTACTCATCGAATACAAAGCTCAACGTCGTGTTAGATCTTTCCAGTTCCTTGGTGCCCCTTCTCAAGCCTTATTTGGTTTAGAGGATCCCTACATGATTTTCACTTGTGATATTTCTTGCATCCAGTATTCCTTTCATATGAACGAATGAATGAATGGAGATACTAAATTGAATGATTTAAAAGTGAAAGCTAATAAAGGGGGTACGTTCCTAGGAGTCCCCCGAGGGCACGATCCCAGAGGTAGCGTCGAATGAGCGAACCGTGATGCTCTCTAAGCATTCACTCCAGTAGGAGGGTCGGCATGACGAAAGCGGGAGCTCCTATTGAGCGCTTCAGGCGCCAAGGAGCTTCCCTGACGCACACGCACCAACCCTAGTGGGCCAGCCCATTAGAGCGAGATCCATTGCACTAGAAAAAAAGAACGGAAAAATCATAAAATATAAAAAAAATCATGAATTCAAAAATGTTTATAGATTTTTTCTAAAAAAAAATTATATTGAAATAAAGTTCGTCGAATTTTTAAAAAAGTTCATCAAAATTGAAAAAAATAGTGGATTTTGAAAAACAAATTCATTGAACTTGAAAAAAATTCATCAAATTTGAAAAAAAAATTCATTAACTTTCAAAAATAAATTCATCAATTTGAAGAAAAAGTTCATGTATTTGCCACAGTTCATCGAACCAAGAAGAAGAAAAAGCAAAAAACCGAAACGAAAATGAAAAAGAAAAAAAGAAAAATGGAAGAACAAAAGATGGAAAAGGTTGTAACTTACTAGATCTTGCTGCGTGGCGGGGTGGTTGCGCCAGCGTACCTCGACGAGGGAGGTTGCACGTTGATTCATAGTCAGCTCACATGTTTTCTCGGATTAAAATACAGAAAAATAGCAACATGGGCTGGCCCAGCGCATGGGGCTTCAGAGACGCCCGTTTGTAAAATACACAGTAATGGTTGCCTGAAGCGGAAAATCCTATCTGCTGCATTATGCGGCAGATTGTCGACCCCCTTCGCACAGACGGCAGCGACCAGCGACCGACATGGGCCAGCCCAATTATCGGCAAAGTACGTGCTACAGTACCGAGCGGTTTTGGGAAGGTTCCAGCCGGTTTTTTCTCGTTTTAAGAACCTTCTAGAAGGTAAGGGAAGGTTCGTGAACTGGCTTTATGCCTTTCTCTATTTCTTTTTCGTTATTTTCCATTTTTTCTATAATTTTTTCAGTTTTCTTTCCTTTTTCTTTTTTTATTTTCTTTGTTTCTTTTTTCTTTCCTATGTCATTTTCATTTTTTAGCAAATCTTTAGAAATAAAAAAATATTTCAGTTTTACAAATTTTGTTCACAAATTTCAATAAATGTTCAGAAGTTCAAAGATTGTTTACTTCATTTTTAAAAATGTTCTAAAACTCGAAAATGTTTAGAATTTCCAAATTTAAAAAATGGTTCCATTGTTTCATTTTTTTTTATCTATTAAAAACTGTTCACATTTATAATATTTTTAGGATATTCAAATTGTTCTTGATTTAAAATTTTGTTCTATAAATTCAAAAAATGTTTGGGATATTCAATTTTTTGTTCCCATATTCAATGTTTTTCTCTAAATTAGAAAATGTTCAATGTTTCAAAAAAATGTTCGGAATTTCAAATATTTTTTGTTGCCATGTTCAAATGTTGTTCTCAATTTCGAAAATTTGTTCTCAGTTTCATAAATTAAAAAAAATGTTCGCGTTATAAATTTTGTTCACGAATTAGAATTTGTTCAGGATTTAAAAAAACCATTTTGGGAAATTGTTCTGAAAATTCGGAAAATGTTCCAGTTTTCAAAATTTGTTCACAAATTCAGAAAACTTTCTTGTTTTTAAATATTGTTTGTGAATTTAAAAATGTTTGAGAATTTTGGAATTTGTTCCTGTTTTCAAATTTGTTCACAAATTGAAAAAATGTCATGTTTCCAATTTGTTTCACAAATTAAAATATGTTCGGGATTTTCAGAAAATGTTCCTGTTTTCCAAATTTGTTCAGATATTCAGACAATGTTCTTTTTTCGAAAATGTGTGGTTTTTTTAATTGTTTACAAAGTTGAAAAGTGTTTGTGTTTCATAAAACACTCAGGATTGTTTTAGAAAAAAAATTACGTTCTGAATTTCTAAAAATATGTCGGATCTGTGATGGATGTTTGGTATTTAATTCTTTACGCTGCCTTTTGTTCAATAACCTTTGTTAGCTAAACTGGTTTTGTCGCGTGGACTCTTCCAAAGAGATCCTGTGTTCGATCCCGTGCGAGGGCTGTTTTATTTTTTAGCTACTACAGTACGTGCTCGCAGCTGTTTTCTTCATGGGCTAGCCCAGGTAGACATCCGCCTATGCGAACCTGCGGCTGTTTGCCGCAAAGAGCGGCATATAGGAGTTCCCGCCTGAAGCCAACTCAAAAAAAAAGGTTGCCTGAAACGCTAAATAGGAATTGCCGATGAAGCTGGCCCAAAATTCAGGGGAGCGCACGTGAAAGAAGGATGAAATGGGTTAAGCCCAATTAGCTGCTTTTTGCAACAAAAAAAGTGATCAACAAAATTATAACGGAAAAGCTAACTTCCAGCCGACTGGAAGTTAGAGAGAACGACTTGCGAGCCATTCGATCCGCTTCTCGCGCTCGACAAACCGCTCGTTCAGCTCTAGTACCTTTCGTCGAAATCACTAGTTGAGGAGCGCTCCCCGCAACGATTAGTCGGGAAGCGCTCCCCGCGCGCCAAGTGTCACGTGCGGAGCGCTCGTGAGACTTTTCCGAGGCGCTCCGCGCGCGACACTTGTCGCGCGCATGGCTTCTCCCGTGATTTCCGGTTTCTGGTTTTCCTTTGTGGTTTTTCCTTTTTTCACTTTAGTCCTTATACTTTTAATGTTTTGTAATACCTTTTGATCTGTTTTGAGATCTGCTTCTCTCTGGTGTGGGCGAACCGTCGCCGCGGACTGTTCTTTCTTTGCCTTCGTCTCCGCCCGTCACGGCCGCCGCTCTTATCGCGTGGTTACGGCGGCCCCCGTCCCGGCCGCCGCGCTTGTTGCCTGCTCTTACGCCGGTCCTTCTTTAGCGTCGACCGCGCTTCCCCGTTCGCGATATCGTCGTTCCCTACCTGCTACATTCGTGGGTTCCCTGTTTCCCTTTAGCGTTTCTCCTTTTGTTCCCATTATATTTCCGGTATAGTTACGGGTGGGGACTACCAACACTATCAGATGTCAAGTTTCAACTGGGTTTTGTGGGATTAGTTCTTGATGATCATTGTGTTTGTTGCAGTTATGGCTTGTCCTTTTTGTCGTATGCCTGGTGGCTCGTGTTCTTCTGTTGATTCTTCTGTAGATGGGTTCAGTGTGGTCCTGGATCGACGTTGTTGGAGGCGTGTTGTAAGAATATCATTTTATAATTGTTTAAATTTTGGCACACACGCTTATTTCTTTTGGTGCCGCCCATGCTGTTTTGATTTCGATTATGATCCTTGTTTTGATTTGTTGTGTAGTATGTTCCGTGCAGTGTTAGAGCTCATATTGCTCGTTACATCGAGGAGAGTAGGGCTTTAGCCATAAGGAGGGGTGACGAAGATACTGATCTTGCTCTTCAGTGCAATGAGGGTTATTTGTATGGTGTTCTATTTAGTCATGGTCGGGTGAGGAGCAAATTCCATGGTCCTTCCTGGGAACGATTGGTCAGTAATTATGGTGTTCGTCCTCGTGATATAATGACCATTAGGCTTGAACATTATGGAACGTGGATTGGTATTGATTATTATCGTGTTGGTCGTGAAAATGCGTTGTCTCCTTTACCGTCTGTTGGTAAGGTTTATTTTTAAGGAAGTTTTTAGCTTGTTTTATTGTACATGATGATTTTTCTGTTCCCTTGAGCCTGTGTAATTATATTTGTAGCTCTTGATGGTTTGAGCGACTCCGGGAAGGAACTTGTTGGGAGTTGTTATTACACCCGTGGTGTTTTTCTTAATTATCAGCAGATGTATTTCATGAGGTGTCAACTCTTTGATGATGAGTACATACCCTGTTGTTCTTTTGTTCACAGGATTGATTCCATGAATGTTAATGGTCATCGTATGGTCAGATTTTTTCACTGTTTTTTCTTTGATTCTGTTTATTTATTTATTTTTATTATCACTTCTATTTATAGTTTTGAATTTTTGTTGTATTTCTGATAGCTTGATGTTTTTGTCAGGTTATTCCTGGTATTGTTGTGAGGAGTTTGACGGAGTTTGTGACATTTCTTAGGACTGGTGTTTTAACTCTTGAAGTTACTCTGGAATCTGGTGATGATGATATATATGCGAGTAGTCGTTGCTACTACTTCATTGGCTTGGGTAATAGAATGGTGTTCAAACAGGAAGTTTCAGTGATTTTCTTCAGGCATCGTCTATTGAAGTAAACAGCTTGGTGCTGATAACTTTCAAAGAGCGTGATGGGAGGCTTGTTGTTATCTTCAATCTTCTGCCGCAGTGATGTTAGTTATAGCCTTTGAACATAATGGATTTTGTTTAAAAATCTATGCTACGGTGTAATGTTATTTAGATATATGAAATGATATTAATCTAACTGTTCATTGTTGTTGTTCGTTTGTAGAAGAGGCATGGCTGTGCATGTCTTTTAAAGATGTTTTTTGGACGGATTATATATAATTGGAGGACATAGATTCCCCGCGGGAAGAACATCCTTTAAGTACTTGAGACGCGGAACGTCTCTGCAGCAGCAAAGAGGCACGGACGATCACGCGTGAAATAGCTTGTAGAGTCACGACGCGTGTTATGCGAGGCACGGGTGTGTGCACATGAGAGACACATGAGTGAAGCCTCTATAGGGGGGAGGCACGGGTATACTGAGAGGAGCGTGTGTGCAGCACCTGTAGCGACCCGACCTCAGACGGTCAAGTCTCTGTGCTTAAGTGTCATCCCTGGATCGGTATGCTGACACACACGGTACTCGAGGATTTATAACAGAGATAAATCACATGTATAAAGTAACGTAAATACTATTACCTCAATCCAAATAGCGGAAGTAACAACAAGGTTGTGGATTCCCATCAACACCAACGGCAAAGTTGAGTGTAGAAATCGTAACCCTAACGTATCACTTACTCGTCGTAAGATTCCTGCAACGTGAGACGTTGCAGCCACAAAGGGTCAGTACATTGAATGTACTGGCAAATTCACACTGTAGAGCAATGCTGAATAATGGCTATCACTACATGCATATATGGCTGGTGGAAGCTCTAGGTTTAATTTTTGCATCAAGCCAATTTTTCCCTACAACAAAAGGAATAGATTTTATTTAACTACAAAGTTTGTTGAAAACATTGAGAAGGTTCCTCCAACTCAATCCCAAAATAATAGTTATAACCCAATAAATTAATTAAGTAAAGTGATGAGATCAAATCAATAATTCAAGTACCAGATACTCAAGATGTCCATAACCGGGGACATGGCTAATCATGATTAGTTTGTACACTCTGCAGAGGTTTGCGCACTTTTCCCCACAAGACTCGATCTCCTCCGTTGAATTTCTCGCACTACATGGTGTTTGGGAAACGGATGACCGAGACACAGTCTTTCAGAAGCATTAACTCTAACCCTGGGTAGACAGTACCAACCTACATCCCCTACATCTGCTAGCCTAACACTGGAAGAGGTCATGAAACATACTCAACTATGCTAGAGCCCATAATAGCTTGTGGCTACACACGGAAGTTTCTAGCATGAATAATCTTATGATCCCTTTGAGCCTGGGTGGCGAATCATAGGATGATCACACGGGTCCTCCGGGATATCCTAGGACAACACTGGATTCTCCAGGTGCCCGCAACCAATCCACCCAGATGTGTATTTAAGTAGCCACCTTAAGTAAACCATTAATTAACAATCTCACATCTGTCATGGATACACTCAAACCCAATCCACGTCTACGAGCATAGCATGGCAATATAAGCATAACGTAGAAGTAAATCCCGAGGGTTTGAATGCAAGACAATAGGTTCCTACCTCATCAACTACTTTCCAGTACCCACATGTTATCAAGTCCTACTCATGCAATGTTTGAGGGTTGAAACTAATGCATAAAAACTGGGTAATGAAAAGTATGATCAAAGTGTGAACTTGCCTTGTACTGTTGATGAAGATGATTCGCACTCATAACTCCTAATAGTTCTACTCGTCACACTCCGGTCAATCTATCGTGAGCAAGCAATAGTAACCACACATAAGCAATCAAGCAAAAGAATCGAAGAAAAGATCTCGAAAAACTTCGAAAACAGAAAAATAACTCTTGCTACAGAAAACAATTTCTGATAGTACCAAAATTAAGTGAATTTGGACTTATCAGAAAATTAGGTCAAGAGGTTCAATTTGCAAAAAGAATCAACTCAAACGGAGTTATAAAACTCGAGTTACGATCGAACGAAGTTCAAATACAATTCTGTTTGAAATCAAATTTTAAAACTTTCAAAAATATGTTTAAGTTGTTTTACTCGATAGAGGGGATCATAAAGAAGAAGTGGGCGTTGGTTTCGTTGGATTTGGATACACGAGTAAAAAGTTGTGACCGTTTGAAACAGAGGGACTAATCTGTAAGAAAGATATTTACGGATAGGTCCTTGACGAAAATAAACAAAAAAGGAAAAAACTAATAACGAACGTTCGCTACCGAACGCTAACGAACGGAAAACATTCGCTACCAGACCCTAACTAACGAACGTCCACTAAATAAATCTAACTAAAAAGAAAAACCGTTTGGTTTTAAACAAAAAACCGAACCGAAAATAAACCGAGAAAACCGGCGGTTCGCCGACGGCGGCGGAGTCCGATGGCGATGGCGAACGGCGGCGGCTCCGGTGAGGCGGACAACGGCGACGCGGGCAGTGGCGGGCGGCGCGGGGCGACGGAGTGCGGCAGTGGTGACGCGAGGCGCGGCGCGGCGGCGGCGATCTGCGACGGCGGAGGGCGGCGGGGCTGTGCGGCGTGGGCGGCGGTGGTGCAACGGCGGAGGCGGCGGCAAGATGCGGCAGCGGCGCGAGGAGAGAGAGAGGGGCCCGGGGCGCCCGAATTTATAGGAGGGGGCGACGACGGCTTGGGGAAGGGGCCAAGGAGAGGGAGGAATCCGGCGGCGGTACGGCGGCGTCGGTGGCGTGCGGGAGCCGGACTCCCGTCGGGAGGTCGGGGGCGATGCTGCCCGGTTGGCTGGGCCGCGGCCTGGCTGGATGCTGGGCCGGCCCAGTCGGCGAAGATTTTAAAAAAACGTTGACAGACAACAGAATAAAGAAAAACAAAAAATATAATATAATATAGGCATATTATATATCAAAATTTTCAAAAAAAGATTTTCTATGAGTTGAACATTTTTCTAACATCAAATAAAATCCACACAATTTTAAATAAAGCAAACAGTGCTACTGATCTAATAAAATCCAATAAAATCATTTTTAAAAATACCAAAATAATTTCAAATTTATTTCTCTCCATTTTTTATTGTAGGGAATCATTTTACCCTAATTTCTATATATTTTATTTTTGGAGAAAAATAATTTGAATAAAACCCAAATAACCTCAAATTGAAAATAATTCCAATGGGACTTTAAATTTAATTCTTTTAAAACTTCCAACTCATATATCATATGTTTTGAAGAAGTCATTTTATCTTCTCTCATGAAAATCATTAAGTTGCTTAAAGTTTCTGAATTTGAAATGTTTCCAAATTAAATTCAAATATTTTCGAAAACCCTTTTCATTTATTTAAATGGAAGAAGTCATGTCATCTTCTCTCTAGGGTTTTGTATTTGAAAAGAATTTGAATTCACGGAGATCATAAATGCAAAATGAAAGTTTGGGAAGTCCTTTTATTCCCTCTCATTTAACTTTCAAAAAGTTTCAAATTTCACTCAATTTCACACAAGCAACCACACAACAATCAAACAATCAATCAAATCTATCTATTTAAATATAACATTCCAAAATTTAGAATTTTGGGATGTTACAAACCTACCACCCTTAAAATGAATCTCGTCCTCGAGATTCGGAGAGGCTAGAAAGAAATAGGTTAGGTTTGAGGGTCTTCTCAAAATCCATCGATCGTCACAGTGGGGTATGGGGTGCTACCACCCTTAGAAGCATTGTTACAGTTCCATCAAAACTTATATACTCCAGTCAGTCTTCTGAGATCTGCAGGATAATTCCTTCTCTGGGCTCTTCCGGTAGTGGCATAACCTTTTCCTCAATACTTCTGTCCTTTCATCTTGGTAAGGTTCTTCCATGTCTGGGTCTTCTTAGCTGACGGGTCTGGTGCCAATATTAAACAACTATCGGTATCTCATGGTGGTCAACAATTTATGGTTTCTCCTGCGGGAAAAGGGTCTGGGTTGAACCTCACAGTATGTCCTACGATTGGCAGCAGCTGCCTTGCACAAGAGGAAAAACTATCATGCCATTCTAAGGTTTAAACAAGGCTTAATATCGTCGTCTCTCTACTATAGGCAAGTCACTCAGATTTACCATCCCATATAGCAAGGCGAATAATAAGAGTAAGTCGGTATGGTGATTAATCCACGTCGCACCCAAATCATGACCTTGTATATGGTTTAGCGAATCTCGCATTCTAACACTCGGTCATCCTCACAAGCATTACAGAATTTCTCTTGTCGACGAACTAAGTTCGGATAAATCCATGGATTCTGCAAGCCAAACAAACATCTATCATTCCTTCACAACTCTCAGGTTTTGCGTTACTCCTATAAGATCGTCTGCCGATAAAATCGTAACTTCTTCCTGGGTTTTTCCATCAGCAAGAGTGTGCTTGCTTCTTGGCAGGTTCTGGAGCCAGTGGGTTATGGCCCATCTCATCACTTGTAAACCTTGAACTCCTCATCGGGGCCAAGTGATCATTATTCCAACATCCAACTTCCTAGTATTCTTACTTCAATCCAATTATACTGTCTCTCTTCCTTCTATTGGTACCAAACTAAGACGTGGTTACTCAGACTCATCATGGAGTTAAAATTGCTCCATATTACCAACATTATACCTCCTCTATATCCAATAGTACTTCATCCCTTCATACTCTTGGGGTATCCCACATATTGAGACAAAACTCATACGTATTTTGTCCGAAGTCCACTTCGTGGAATACCCTCATCCTTTCCAGGGGTCAAGTGTCCTCATAGGGTACTACCACCCTTAAAATGCACAAATTCATCCATAGACCATATTTCTCATATCTTCGAAAATGGTCAAAATCTTTCTTCATAGAGTAACACTCATAAAATCCAAATCAGTACCAATGATGCTAACTTTATTGATTCTCAAATTATTACAATCTCCTGCATTTCCATTACGTGCCTCAACTCATCGCCTCAATACAAAAGAATTGTTCCCACTACTACTATATTTCTCGTTGCAACTCAACTATTTAGCACAAGTCTCCTTCTCCTTGGGACAATCCCTGGCAAAGTGCCCTGCTTCATTACAGCAGAAACATATTACTTCAGACAAGTCTCGAGGTTTCCTTTTTGGGCCCGCTGAAGTAGTGCCCGGACTCCTTGCACCTGAAACAGATGATATGACTCAGGTCCTTCCTGGAATCCAATCTACTTCTCTTCCTGGACTTTTCCATTCCAATCAGGGCTTCTATTTCCTGTGGGTCATACTCTACTTCCTCTGTCGGGAATTCTACTAGCTCCCCATTCGGACAATTTTGGGAGATGTATCCTTCTTCACCACATGAATAGCATGACTTGGTGCAGGGTTTAATTAGGTCTTCTTTGGGTGTGTCCTCCACCCCTTCCTTCATCACAGGTTCTTCTAAAATTTCCATGAGGGCTCCTTTCATTGCTTCTTTCTTTTGCTGGATGGTTCGTTGTACCATGGGGTAAATGTGACATTGAGTAGGGTAGTGGGTAGTCCCTTCACACAAGAAACAAGTAATCTGCCTAGTTGGGCATTCTTCAGCTGGGTGACTTCCTTCACAATTAGGGCATTCATCCTTGTGTTCTTTATAGTTGTGTCCTATTTCTCCACAAAGCTTGCATGCACAGGGTTTCGTCATGCCATTTCCATAAGGCTTCAATTTCTGGGACACAAGACAAGACTTTAGTAGAGTTAACTTAAATTCTTTCCAAGTGGTTACTCCTTGCCATCCATTGATGGTTTGGTACATCCTCCACCAAGTAGTGGCACCTCTTTCAGAGCACTGAAGAGCATGCTGGGTCATATCCTTTCTGGCTATAGTGTTATTCTTCATGTGATCCTCCATGTTCTGAATCCATTGGTCCATCTCCTATTGACTCATTGGTCCAGAAAATATAAGCTCATCTCCATTCATCCTCTATTGGGTCCATGGGTTTTGGGGTGAGGTAAGAGAGATAGGGAGGGATGCACACAATACAAACAATAGTTTTGAAAGGACAGATTTTATTTGTGGCTGTCGGAAAAACATCAAACAAATGACAACTCACACTCGTCGCATCTAACGTAAGTCTATAGTAGGGGTTTGGTCTTCTAAAGGTCAATAAATCTTCAACGTCTCCAAACTCTTCAAGTCTTGTTCATGTCTCCGATGGCTTCTTACAATCGTGCTTGTCCTTCTCAAGTCCTTTCGCGAGATCATCTCTGTTGTCGCGAAGTCTCTTGTGACATCCTTTAATATTTCTGGAGTTGCGTTCCAACTTCTGGGTTTCAACATCCTTGGCATGAACCATGGTCCTACTGTCCTTCAGTTCCTGACGAATCTCCAGTATCTCGAGGTTTTGCTCCTCCAGCTTGGCTACGTTCAGTACCTAGGTCCTGAGTTCTTCACGAAATACTTCCTTGTCAAATTCGGCTTCCTAAAGGTCCACCCTAAACTTCTTGATGTAATACTCCAGATCCTGGTGATACACCAGTTAAGGTTAAAACTTCATCTCTTGTTGATAGGTGCTCCATTAGCCCTTTTGTCATCCAATCCTTCCGAAGAAACGTGTGCTTAACTCAGCACGGTGACAATAGCATAAGTGGGCGATAACATCATGGACCGCCATGTTTATGCCCATGTCTCTGTCATGAGCTATCATTCCATAGTTGATATCTCCTGCCTCGGGGTTCTCTTGACAAAAACTTTGAGTTTTTAATGCTCCATGTTTCGGTCTTTCTCCAACACACCTTGATCTCGGGTATTAACAGCTTCCATAGTCTGTCAAGTTCCCTAAGGGTAGCCTTCCTAGGTCATACAAATCTGGGAATTCTTCAGAGCCTTCAAATTCTCCTAGTCTTCGGAGTCTTCAACCTTTGTAGTTTCCATTATTATAATGCACGGTAAAATCATCTTCATTCCGAAGTGGTCTTAGTTGTCCGATATCTTGTACTTCTTGGAGTGATCTCATCAGTCAAATCTTCGCGTGGTCAAAAGGGGAAATGGGTATAGTCTAACTAAAAGGGAATATTTGAATAAGCTCAGGAGAGAAGAGAGGTAAAAGATCTTTTTGAAAAGAAAGTTGTAGAGAAAATATTTCCTATGGGCTTGCCAGTTCCTAGGGGCCACGTCCTACAGTCAACATGTGCTCTAATACCATCTTGTAGCGACCCGACCTCAGACGGTCAAGTCTCTGTGCTTAAGTGTCATCCCTGGATCGGTATGCTGACACACACAGTACTCGAGGATTTATAACAGAGGTAAATCACATGTATAAAGTAACGTAAATACTATTACCTCAATCCAAATAGCGGAAGTAACAACAAGGTTGTGGATTCCCATCAACACCAACGGAAAAGTTGAGTGTAGAAATCGTAACCCTAACGTATCACTTACTCGTCGTAAGATTCCTGCAACATGAGACGTTGCAGCCACAAAGGGTCAGTACATTGAATGTATTGGCAAATTCACACTATAGAGCAATGCTGAATAATGGCTATCACTACATGCATATAGGGCTGGTGGAAGCTCTAGGTTTAATTTTTGCATAAAGCCAATTTTCCTTACAACAAAAGGAATATATTTTATTTAACTACAAAGTTTGTTGAAAATATTGAGAAGGTTCCTCCAACTCAATCCCAAAATAATAGTTATAACCCAACAAATTAATTAAGTAAAGTGATGAGATCAAATCAATAATTCAAGTACCAGATACTCAAGATGTCCATAACCGGGGACACGGCTAATCATGAATAGTTTGTACACTCTGCAGAGGTTTGCGCACTTTTCCCCACAAGACTCGATCTCCTCCGTTGAATTTCTCGCACTACATGGTGTTTGAGAAACGGATGATCGAGACACGGTCTTTCAGAAGCATTAACTCTAACCCTGGGTAGAAAGTACCAACCTACATCCCCTACATCTGCTAGCCTACCACTGGAAGAGGTCATGCAACATACTCAACTATGCTAGAGCCCATAATAGCTTGTGGCTACACACGGAAGTTTCTAGCATGAATAATCTTATGATCCCTTTGAGCCTGGGTGGCGAACCATAGGATGATCACACGGGTCCTCCGGGATATCCTAGGACAACACTGGATTCTCCAGGTGCCCGCAACCAATCCACCCAGATGTGTATTTAAGTAGCCACCTTAAGTAAACCATTAATTAACAATCTCACATCTGTCATGGATACACTCAAACCCAATCCACGTCTACGAGCATAGCATGGCAATATAAGCATAACGTAGAAGTAAATCCCGAGGGTTTGAATGCAAGACAATAGGTTCCTACCTCATCAACTACTTCCCAGTACCCACATGTTATCAAGTCCTACTCATGCAATGTTTGAGGGTTGAAACTAATGCATAAAAACTGGGTAATGAAAAGTATGATCAAAGTGTGAACTTGCCTTGTACTGTTGATGACGATGATTCACACTCATAACTCCTGATAGTTCTACTCGTCACACTCCGGTCAATCTATTGTGAGCAAGCAATAGTAACCACACATAAGTAATCAAGCAAAAGACTCGGAGAAAAGATCTTGGAAAACTTCGAAAACGGGCAAATAACTCTTGCTACAGAAAACAATTTCTAACAGTACCAAAATTAAGTGAATTTGGCCTTATCAGAAACTTTAGGTCAAGAGGTTCAATTTGCAAAAAGAATCAACTCAAACGGAGTTATAAAACTCGAGTTACGATCAAACGAAGTTCAAATACAATTCTGTTTGAAATCAAATTTTAAAACATTCAAAAATATGTTTAAGTTGTTTTACTGGATAGAGGGGATCATAAGAAAGAAGTGGGCGTTGGTTTCGTTGGATTTGGATAAACGAGTAAAAAGTTGTGACCGTTTGAAACAGAGGGACTAATCTGTAAGAAAGATAATTACGAATAGGTCCCTGACAAAAATAAACAGAAAAAGGAAATAACGAACGTTCGCTACCGAACGCTAACGAACGAAAAACATTCGCTACCAGACCCTAACTAACGAATGTCCACTAAATAAATCTAACTAAAAAGAAAAACCGTTTGGTTTTAAACGAAAAATCGAACTGAAAATAAACCGAGATAAACCGGCGGTTCGCGGCGGTTACGGTGGTTCATCGACGGCGGCGGAGTCCGATGGCGATGGCGAACGGCGGCGGCTCTGGTGAGGCGGGCAACGGCGGGCGGCGCGGGGCGGCGGAGTGCAGCAGCGGCGACGCGAGGCGCGTAGGCGGCGGAGGGCGGCGGGGCTGTGCGGCATGGGCGGCGGTGGTGCAACGGCGGCGGCGGCAAAATGCGGCAGCGGCGCGGCGAGATGCGGCGCGAGGAGAGAGAGAGATGGGGGCCCGGGGCGCCCAAATTTATAGGATGGGGGGGGGGCGACGGCGGCTTGGGGAAGGGGCCAAGGAGAGGGAGGAATCCGGCGGCGGTACGGCGGCGTCGGTGGCGTGCGGGAGCCGGACTCCCGTCCGGAGGTCGGGGGCGGCGCTGCCGGGCTGGCTGGGCCGCGGCCTGGCTGGATGTTGGGCCGGCCTAGTCGGCGAAGATTTAAAAAAACGTTGACAGACAACAGAATAAAGAAAAACAAAAACAAAATAAAATATAATATAGGCATATTATATATCAAAATTTTCAGAAAAAGATTTTCTATGACTTGAACATTTTTCTAACATCAAATAAAATCCACACAAATTTAAATAAAGCAAACAGTGCTACTGATCTAATAAAATCCAATAAAATCATTTTTAAAAATACCAAAATAATTTCAAATTTATTTCTCTCCATTTTTCTATTGTAGGGAATCATTTTACCCTAATTTCTATATATTTTATTTTTGGAGAAAAATAATTTGAATAAAACCCAAATAACCCCAAATTGAAAATAATTCCAATGGGACTTTAAATTTAATTCTTTTAAAACTTCCAACTCATGTTTCATATGTTTTGAAGAAGTCATTTTATCTTCTCTCATGAAAATCATTGAGTTGCTTAAAGTTTCCGAATTTGAAATGTTTCCAAATGAAATTCAAATATTTTCAAAAACCCTTTTCATTTATTTAAATGGAAGAAGTCATGTCATCTTCTCTCTAGGGTTTTGTATTTGAAAAGAATTTGAATTCATGGATATCATAAATGCAAAATGAAAGTTTGGGAAGTCCTTTTATTCCCTCTCATTTAACTTTCAAAAAGTTTCAAATTTCACACAAGCAACCACACCACAATCAAACAATCAATCAAATCTATTATTTAAATATAACATTCCAAAATTTAGAATTTTATGTTACAGCACCAAAGTTGCACGGGCAATCACGCGTGCGGAGCACGTAGAGTTACTATGGTTTCATGTGAGAGGCACGTGTGTGTGGAGCTCATAGAGTTACTATGGGTTTCATGTGAGGCACGTGGATTGTGCAAACGGAGGCACGGAAGGAAGTCAGTACAGGCACGGTTGTGTGGAGGCACGGGTGTACTGAGAGGAGCGTGCGTGCAACACAAAAGTTGCACGGGAGATCACGCGTGCGGAGCACGTAGAGTTACTGTGGGTTTCATGTGAGGCACGTCGATTGAGCAAACGGAGGCACGGAAGTGAAGTGAGTACAAGCACTATTGTGTGGAGGCACGGTTATGAATTCTCTTGCTGTTGTCAAGTTTCTAAAGGCACGGACGTATGGCAGCAGAGGCATCTGCTGGATACTTGGTTAGAGAGGCTCGGTTGTTGATGCACAGGTGTAAAGTCTGTAGGGTCACGGCGTGGAGGCTCAGGTTGGTTCGAATAGACACTTAGAGAGCCACGGTTGTACATAGGTCAGTTGCACCTGGTAGTGTAGTTTTGTGGCATCGTGCAGAACTGGTGTACGGAGAGGAACCTGTGTGCAATGCAAAGGATGTTATGAATGGACAGAGCGATGTTTGATGTGAAATGGTTGTGTTGTGTGATTTTTTTCCCAATGTGGTTAAAGTAATAAAGTTCTTGTCCCTTGCGTTTGTGTATCGAATGTTCTTCTGCAATATTTATGAATTGTTCACGCCAATGTTGAATAAGCATTCTACTGAAAGTTTAGAACGATACAATCACAATTCTTTTGAATGCACGATGCATCTTGTAAAGGTTAAGTATGAAAATTATAATACAATATCGTGCGAAATATCTCTCCTTCTATAATCATGGATACAGTATATGAATACTGGGAGATAAATTACTAATTGCATTTAGATAAACACAACCGTGCTAGGCATTTGTACATGAGCACACCACTGTGTTCAATGTTCAAATGTAAAGTAGTAATACAATACACAGAGCATCTTTGAGCAACAACAATCATACTTACAACATAGGTTCATTCAATCTAAATTATCATAATAGTAGTTACTACTAGTTTAATGTAGACATCCATTTTCTCGCAATTTACCAACCATTGTTTCCCTTCCGGCGCTTCCAGCCGCTGGAAGATCCCTCGTCTTTGTTCTTACGTGGGCGGAGTCTTTCCTTCATTGGTTGTTGGTGGAGGTGACGTAGCCCGTGCTTGATGATTAGGATTCTACGGTACAACTCATAGCTAACATACCCGTCTTTTGCTGCGTACTCAAGGTGTATCGGGGAAAGCGGCTTCCACTCCCAGAACTAGTGCTTCTCCTTTGGGAATGATTTCTTCATGTTCTTGTATGAGGGGTCGATGATGGACGCTGCAAGGTCACTCATGGAGTCCCTTTCTCCACCACCCTTGATGCAGAATAGCTTCTGGATGTCGACGTGGTGCTCGTCTAGAATTTTGGTCCATGCACGGGCAAGCATGGTCTTGTCGCTCCTGGTGTCGACGCTAGTGAAAGTTACCGCTTTTCGTTGTAGGAAGTCAAGTAACGCCTGGGAGCGATCGGACCTGTAGTAGTGGTATACGAGGACATGCTCGTGCATGGAAAGTTGGACGACAGCGATCCCTTGTCGTATGTAACTGCTCTTACGTTTGTACTCAAGGTTGAGGTCGACGAACTTGTTCTTCTCCTCCTTTAGCCATTCCTCGTACTTTTTGATGATCCGCTCCACGGTCCTTGGGTCGTTGGTGTACACCACCTCCAGCACGGTTGTACCGTGGGTAGTAATGTGTTCGGTGAGTGTTGTTAGTTTCCCGTTGTCCATGGCAGGAGGTGTGCGGTGGTGAACTGCGGCCGGCAAGAAACTTCCAAGGAAGACGATGCAAATGGAGTCAGAAAAGTGAAAGGGATCTTTACTTTGTCGTGCAAAAAAGGAAACCGCCAAAGAGCAGTTGGTAGTCATCCGGCGGTTCCGAGCATAGATTTACAGAAACATGCATTTATTTTATCTGTTTTTTTAAGATTTTCACTTATCTTGTTCATTGAATTTTTTTATTCATTGCGTGCTGCGTGCGTGATCCATATGTGCGTATTCCATCTTTGGCTGTGAAAGTAGTCGTGTAAACGGTAGAACACTCAGCAGATGCATGGTCGTGCCTTTGTTGTGAAAACGTTTTTTTGGGTTAACAACCTTCCTTGGTCAGGGAGGCACTGTTGTTATGTTATTCGGTGAACAACTGCGTGTTTAGGAAAAGTTGGTGAAGTAAACATAGTTTGCACTTGAAAATGGAGTCCTATTTGATTTTTAATTGAGATATGTTTCACTAGATGGTTTGAATAAGTTTGATAACATCGCATTGCTATAGGTTTTGAATCAAAAACTGATTCTTGTTTCGTTTGATTTTTGAAAATGATTCTTTCTGTTTTTGGTTTTTTGAATTGTGAACTTTTCAAAGAATAAGAACTACATTTGTTCCAATGAATCATTCCGATAGTTTAAAAAACATTTGTTGCAAAGGATCATTGTAACATCCCAAAATTCTAAATTTTGGAATGTTATATTAAATAAATATTTATGCTTGTTTGTTTGATTGTTGTGTGAGTGATTGTGTGAAATTGAGTGAACTTTGAAAATTTTGAAAGTTGAATGAGAGGGAATGAAATGACTTTCCCAAACTTTCACCCTTGCATTTATGATCTCCATGAATTCAAATTATTTCATCACAAAACCCTAGAGTGAAGATGATATGACTTCTTCCATTTAAATAAATGAAAAAAAAAGTTTTGAAAAGATTTGAAGTCCATTTGGAAATATTTCAAATTCGGAAACTTTATGCAACTCAATGATTTTCAGGAGAGAAGATAAAATGACTTCTTCAATTATATGAAATATGAGTTGGAAGTTAAAAGAATCAAATTGAAATTCATTTGAAAGTATTTTGAAACTCCCTTTCAAATTTGGAATTATTTGGATTTTATTCAAATTATTTTTCTCCTAAAAATAAATAAATGGAAATAAGGGTAAAATGATTCCCTTCAATGGAAAATTAGGAGAAAATAATTTTGAAATAATTTTGGTATTTTAAAAATGATTTTTGTTGAGTTTTATTGCAATAGTAGCACTGTTTGCCTTTTTTTAGTATTTTATTTGAACCTGGAAAATAGTTCATGTTTTAGGAAATGTTTTTCTGAAACTTTTGATATATTATATGCCTATATAATTTTTATCATTATTTGTTGTTTCTTTTTATGTTGTTGTCTGTGAAAAGAATAAAAAGAAAATCCTCGAACAGTACCAGGCCGAAGCCCAGCACTATTCCTCTCTCTCTCTTCCCGCACCGCATGGCCCACTGGCCTTTCAGCCCACAGCTGCGCGCACGCCCGAAACGCCTCCGCCTCGGTCGCCCGCTCCTCTCTCTCTCGCCCTTGTGCCACTGACCGCTGGGCCCCACTGCCCGATCGCCCTCGCCCGCCGTCTTCTTCCTCCCCACGCCAAGTCGCGCCGCCGCCGCCGGAATCCCGATCTTCTCGGGATCACGAATCCCCTCGCCCCCTCCTCCAAGAACTCCTCCCCCTATAAATACCCCTCTCCCTCGACCCGTTCCCCTCCTTTCCCCTCACCGAAACCCCTTGCCTCGCCCGTAATCTCTCGCCGGAGCCGAGCACCGCCACCGCACCATTGATGCCCTAGAGCCCGCCTCCGACCTCCCCGAGACCCGCAGCCACCACCATCGTGATCCCCTCCCTCGACTACACCTTCCCAACAACTCGCCTGAGCCGCAAAACCACCGGATTGCCATCGTCGTTGATCACCGACGCCATCCGCCGCCTCGAGCTCGCCGTCAACCACCTCCGACCATCTCCTCCGACTCCACGACCACCGTTGGACTCGTCGTCGCCCGCTACATCGCGCCGACCCCTCCACCTTCATCGCGGACGACCGGAGCGCCACCGCCACCGACGTCCGAGCCGCCACCGCCGACGACGACCTCGCCGGAGACGCCACCACCGCTGTAAGCAACCTCCACCGTCCGATCTGTTATTGACGGCATAGATTAGATCTAACGAACGGTTACGTTTTTTTAATTAGATCGGTTTAGTTCCGGTTTGTTACGGTTTTTATTCGGTTTAGATCGGTTCAAGTCTAGTCGGTTTAGCCGACCGGTCTTTCTGTTTTAGCCCGTACACGTTTGTGTTATTTTACGACCGAGCGCTAGATAGTTCAGATCGCCCACCTCCCTGGCCCGATAGCAGTAGGCCACGTAGCTAGTGGCCGATTTTTTTTGTTTTGATCTTCGTTTCTGTTTTAAAAACAGAATAGTTCTGATTCTATATTGCTTATAACTTTTATGTTTTAGATCCAAATTTAGTGTTTCTTTTTGCATTAGTTTTATAATTTCTTGAAGTTTCTGCTAGTGCAATTGGATTTCATATTTGAGTTGTTTAAAATTGAATTTGATGAAATTTGTTCAAATCACCAATTTGGTCGTATCTTGGGTTTTATAAAATATTTTTGATTGATTCTTTTTGCTACTGTTTTGTTATAGTTTTGTCTATCCAGTAGCATATAGTGATTTATTTTTAGTTTATTTTAAATTAATGTTTTAGCAAAACAGTACTGTTTTAGTTATAGTGTTGTTTTAGTCTTTTCTTTATTGTTTTTATTAGTTTTAAATTATTTCTTTTTGTCACTTTTGACAAATTTAGTTTTGTTTCTGTTTGTCAACCAAAGAAAATTTTATTTTTATTTCAAAAAAATTATTTTATTTAGTTTTGTATGAAAACTTGTTTAGGTCATAGTTACTGTTTCATAAAAGCTTTTTATTTGTTTCTTTTTGCAAATAAAATTTTATGAAAAATACCTTCTGTTAACTTAGTTGTTTTACTTTGTATTTTCTGTTAATTTATAAGTTTAGTGTTTTAATTGTTGTTAAGTTTTTACTTAGGACAAAACTATTTTGTGTTATGTCTTAGAGTTTTCTTTATTAGTTTTGTTGTGTAGTTGTCCTTTGTTCTTATTCGGTGTCCCTTGTTGTTTTGCAATTTATTTGTTGGTTTCATTATGAGTGTTAGAATTGTTTGCTAGTATGTTTGCTTATATGAATGCTATGTTTGACTATACAGATTTTCAACGGAGTGACGAATAGTTCTACCAAGTCATTACTCTGAGAGCTTTGTTATCTTCATCAAGTAATACCAGGCAAGTTCACTTTGACCATGTTTTTCATACCTATGTTTTATTTGCATGTAGTAGCACCCTTTTAACAATCCCTCCAGTAGTGTTATTGAATCTTGTAGTTGAGTAGAATGCATGAGGTAGGAACCCATCTCCCTGTTACCGCCCGGGACGTTGTTTAGTTTCAATGCTACGCTATAGTAGACGGGGTTGGTATGAGTTTTCGGGAGTGGTGTGAGAATGGAGGACTCTACGTCAATGATGACAAATTCATGATGGCATCGGCAAGGACTGCATCTTCAGGACTTTCAAGACTTCAAGATTTCAAGACTCGAGACAAGAATTCAATACACACTACTGGGTGAAGGACGGTTGACGGGCACCCTGGAGAAACCAGTGGATGGCCGGGATGCATGGAGAAGCGCCATGACATCTTGCGGAAAGCTTCACCCAGACTCAAAGAGACGGAAGAATACTTCATGCCCGGAAGCTTACCTGTGCAACCGCAAGTCACTATGGGCTCTGGCTTGGTTGACCTTAGTTGTGACTCTGGCTGGGACGGTGCTAGCAGATGTAGAACGACGGTAGGATTGGATGAGCACCGGACAGTGGTCAGGGGAACTCTTTGGAAGACCATGTTTCGGTCGTCTTGTTCTCAAACACCCTGAAGTGCGAGAACGTAAAAAGAGGGATCGAATCTTGCGGGTAAAGTGTACAAACCTCTGCAGAGGGTTAAAACCTAATCGATTAGCCGTGTCCCCGGTTACGGACAATTTGAGCCTCTGGACTTGGATCTATCTCTGAACTCTCAACACCGGACTGATAACATAATTGTGGGCAACTTATGATGATTTGGGCCATGAGACATCGGTTGGCGGAACCATGTCATGATAGGAAACTCCGTAGTATAGACTCCTGAATTTCTTTGATGTAGGGAAAATAAAACCAGCTTTTATGCAAAACAAAACTTAGATACAGAGCCACAAAGCCATATTGCATATAGTATAGTTTTATCATCTGTTTTCTCATGTTGTGATCTTGCCGGTACATTCAATGTACTGACCTACACGGCTGCAATGTATCATGTTGCAGGATTCTCTTCGACGAGTAAGAGTTATAATTCAGGGTTACGGTCTACACTCAACTTGCCGATGGCGTTGATGGGACTCCACCCCCGTTTAATTGTTTCCGCTGAGTATTATGAGGTATATATATCAGTTTTACGTTATTTATACATGTGATTGCACTTTGATATATACATTGATGTACTGTGTGTGCCAGCATACTGATCCAGGGATGGCACAGAAACACAGAGACTTGACCGTGTGAGGTCGGGTCGCTACAATCATTCCGATGGTTGAAACAACGAGTTGAGGGTCCGTAAGAGCTACATAAGTTCCAAAAGATCATTCCGATAGTTTAAGCTAGCACATGGTCCATAATAGTTACATTACTCTACCATCCTAACTAGCAAACTTATAGTAACCAGTGTTTTGCTCCTGGGAGGCATCATCATGAAACGAGCGCTGAACATCCTAGGAGATACACTGTTGCTTTCATTTTAGGTGCTGGTTCCGATGGAATCTACAGAATGCGCTGAATGATGATGGACACAGAATGATCATGGTGCTCTTTGAAAGTGATCAGAACAACGTTCTTTTCAACAAAGGATGCAGCTGATATGAAGCCTCTGAAAGAAGACTTTTCTATTACCATCCTGCCGTCGTTTTTGCAGATGTAGTACGACGAAGGAGTGATGACATGGGTAGGTTCATCAGGAGCTTCAAGGGTCACCTTGCCATTGGTTGGCATGTCCACCCATCTCTTCAGTGTTGAGACAACGCTCCTCGAAATTTTCTAGAAGAAATCGAAATTAAATAGAAATTAAAACCATTGATTTGACACTTGGACATTAAATAAAAGAATGGCTGAATACGGTGAGTGCGCAAACATTAAGAAATTCCATATTGAAAGTAATATATTTCCTGGCATGTTCAGGTTTGTGTGTAAACAGATAAAACAATATATAAGAGAACAACAAAAGTTCTGTTGTTTTAGGTTTGAATAAATAGGTTCTTTATAATTTTACATATAAGCAAGATTACGTCAATATTGTTTATTTTACATATAAGCAAAATACATTTGGTATTTTAACAAGGACAGTTGTAAGCAACCATGACGCAGTCTTTGTTGTTAATGGGAGTCAAGACGTGGACAAATGGATGGCAACGGATGAAAGTATCTCCGAAAAGGCGTTGTAGAAAGAATCGTGTCTGGTCGTAGGTAAGCTCAATATCCTTAGAGTAGACACAGCAGTGAACATGGTCGAAATCGTCAGAAGAAAGATCATCGAGAGCTAGAAAAAGAACAAGATTTTAAAGTTATATCCAACACGGGGTTAATATTATTCAGTTCGATGCATGCATATAAAAATACAGCGAAAGAAGATAAGTTTGTAATATTAAATACCTACCAACATGGGGTAATGGAAGAAGCCTTTTGTCATCCTGATATGTTTGTATTTCGAGATTGAGACCCTCGTCTGGTAGTTCAAATTCTATGTGGTCTCCAGCACGTAGTTCATAATCATCCGCAAAGATGTTCCACTCACCACCGCAGAACTTTGTGTAGTTCTCCCTATGCTTAAGCAAAGCATTGTAAGACCTTCCTTCATGTGTAAGAAGGGCTGGCTCTACCTGCTCTTTACGCAATTTTCTTGCTTCTTTCTTCCTCTCATTAATGTATTCAGCGAGAAAAGCTCTGACATTACAAGGTACATACTGGAAAAATAGTAAAAATAACAACCTGTAAGTATAAATTTGTACTCGCGTATTATTAATGTTAAAAGTTTTCTTAAATTGGATCTGAATTTTTGATAACAATTACATATAACAACATAATGGTATTATAAATTAATGGATACAGATTTTTGGCATATGTTGACTAATTTTAATTAGAACTGAAGATGCACTATAGTAATCAAGGCATAGGCAGGCAAACTAATGGAAAATGAAAACACAAGACACGTGCAAAGAAGTGACAGCAGGGGAACCTAGTGTAGGTGCAAGGGAGTATGAGTAACAGTGACGATTTCTACTCTGTTGTAAACAACTAATATGTTAGTAATGCTTACTAACCATGCGGCTCCAGCAATTTTCATCAAGAATAACCTCAAACTGCTGGAGAACTTCAGGGTGTGGTTCGCAAGGGCCGCCTGGTTGGCGGCAGGTAGGGCAAATCATACCTAAATAATTCAGAACAACTATGTTAAGAAAACAAGAATATCATAACAATTTAAAACAAGCTTCAACGTTGAAGGTAGACAACGACTAGCTTCAACTATGGTAGCCATATTAAAAATATCCGTACAAAGGCAGACAACAACTACAAATTTACCAGAAATCTTCTCATCTACTCCTTCCAGAAAAGCAGTATGACAGAGTTTAGATCACTTGTTTAGATTTTCAAATGGTTTTTATATTCCTTTAGAGAATGAATTCATTGTACCAGATCTGATGCTTCAATAACTATCAAATGAAAAACCTAAACGTAAAACAGTAATAATTTAAATACCGTTTTCAAAACGTAAATACGGATCGGAGCATGCTGCTTACGCATATGCTTTTTACCTGGGAGAGAAGAAGAACGGGCGTCGACGAACGGAGATTGGGGTAGGGGAAGCTTAGGGCAAGCACCCACGGCCAGCAATCTACGAGAGAAGCACGACTTAGAAAATAATCGAGAGACCCAATAAAATCTCTACAATAATTTGTTTGAAATGAGGTTGTGTGCGGGGAAGAAGCACGAACCCTAGAAGTAGACGGACGGATAAGGCAGATGGGTTGTGATGGGAAGCTTAGGGCAAGCACCCACGGCCAGCAATCTACGAGAGAAGCACGGCTTAGAAATTAATCGAGAGACCCAATAAAAACTCTACAATAACTTGTTTGAAATTAGATTGTGTGTTGGGAAGAAGCACGACCTAGAAGCAGGCGACGGAGAAGGCAAATGAGTTGTGATGTGGTTAAGGGAGTCGGAGGTTATTGAAATATAAAGGAGACGGCAGAGAGCAAGAGTAGTAATGAGTGCTTCTTGTTTTATTTTTTATTCTGCGAAATGGAATGAATGCTGGTTGTAGATGGTGTGCGTGCATTCCGAGGTGTTATGGGGAAACAAGACGTTTGACTCATCCAGCTGCCTCCCATTGTAGTTGTCCAGCTGTGCTGCCTCCCAGCGGACTCTTCTACGTGCCTATCGTGCCTCACAGACTTTTTGTGAGGCACGGTTATACATGCTGAAAAGCATACTCGTGCTTCTGTGATTTAGTTTTTTTAATCACATGTTTAATCAGATGTGGTTGGGTGTGTCTTTAGGAGAGGAACGGTAATGATGTTATTAGATGCACGGTCGTTGAAGCAGGAGAGGCATGGTCGATACATCGGGGGAGGCAAATTGACGGGAGGCATGATGGTTCCTAACGAGAGGCACTTGTGCATCTGAAATGGAGTCACGGTTCGTGACTCTGCGATTGCAAAATTTTTTCAGGCAGTCATTGACCTAGAGAGCCACTGTTTTTATGTACGTTGGGTTCAGACGGGAATATGTATGATACCCCACGGTTATATGTATGTCAGAAGCATGGACGTGCTTTTTGTTTTAGCAATGTTTTTGGTGGTACGCAGACATAGAGGTTTGTCTTTAACAAAGTGGAGGCACGCGTGTGGCTTTTGTGCTAGCTGAACCGTGCTTCTATTTTTGTTCACTCCCCGTGTAGTATTTGTACTCCAGAGGTCTAGGTTGGATGACAGGGTCATCGTTTGCCTCCTTGCATTCTTCTCTTGGTCAAAAGATGTGCTGGTGACCGATGGGATGGCTATTTATTGTTAGTATTCATTGTGCCAGATACCGTTCTAGAGTTAACCTAGAGGCTCCTTGATTATAGCGTGGCAGCCGTGACTTTTGAAGTGCATGGTTTCACAAGCTGCAGAAGCACAACCATCCATTCATCGTTCCCGATGCAATTTAATGGGTGCATGGTAACTGAGTCGTCTCTCTCCAAGGTTAAAAGGTGGTCTATTCCGGGAGGTTATCGTGTGTTATTCTCACCAGAGAAGTGCAGGTAGCTCTCAACATCCTCACCACGTACGAGTGACGCCGGAGAGGGACAGTCAAACTCCATTGACACTCTCACCCTCTTTTCCATGGACGACTTCAGGAACACTACTGAGCGTCTCTTTATAGATGCCGACGGTATACCAAGCTCGAGGTGTTGTACACCAACGAGGCCTACAAGGTGGAGGAGATTCTTTCTCTTTATGAGGAATGGCTGTGTGAGGACAGGTATAAGTTTGTTGGTCTTGATCTGGAGTACACACGAGAGGATTATTTTGATCGGAGCAGAAAAGTCGCCGTCATGCAATTGGCGATGCGCAAGCATGTTCTTGTCTATCACTTGTTGATACGTCTCCAACGTATCTATAATTTTTGATTGTTCCATGATATTATATTATCTGTTTTGGATGTTTAATGGGCTTTATTATACACTTTTATATTATTTTTGGGACTAACCTACTAACCAAAGGCCCAGTGCAAATTGCTGTTTTTTTGCCTATTTCAGTGTGTCGTAGAAGACGAATATCAAACGGAATCCAAACACAATGAAACCTTCGGGAGAGTGATTTTTGGAACAAACGCAATCCATGAGACTTGGAGTGGACGTCAAGAAAGAAACGAGGAGGCCACGAGGCAGGTAGGCGCGCCCCCACCCTCGTGGATCCCCTGACCGACTTATTTCGCCTATATATACTCATATACCCCGAAAACATCCGAGAGCACCACGAAAACCTATTTCCACCGCTGCAACCTTCTATACCCGTGAGATCCCATCTTGGGGCCTTTTCCGGCGCTTCACCGGAGGGGGAATTGATTACGGAGGGCTTCTACATCAAGACCATAGCCTCTCCGATGATGTGTGAGTAGTTTACCACAGACCTCCGGGTCCATAGTTATTAGCTAGATGGTTTCTTCTCTATCTTTGGATCTCAATACAAAGTTCTCTTCGATTCTCTTGGAGATCTATTCGATGTAATTCTTTTTGCGTTTGTCGAGATCCGATGAATTGTGGGTTTATGATCAAGATTATCTATGAACAATATTTGGTTCTTCTCTGAATTCTTATATGTATGATTTGATATCTTTGCAAGTCTCTTTGAACTATCAGTTTGGTTTGGCCTACTAGATTGATCTTTCTTGCAATGGAAGAAGTGCTTAGCTTTGGGTTCAATCTTGCGGTGTCCTTTCCCAGTGACAGCAGGGGCAGCAAGGCACGTATTGTATTGTTGCCATCGAGGATAAAAAGATGGGGTTTATATCATATTGCTTGAGTTTATCCCTCTACATCATGTCATCTTGCCTAATGCGTTACTCTGTTCTTATGAACTTAATACTCTAGATGCATGCTGGATAGCGGTCGATGTGTGGAGTAATAGTAGTAGATGCAGAATCGTTTCGGTCTACTTGTCGCGGACGTGATGCCTATATACATGATCATGCCTAGATATTCTCATAACTATGCGCTTTTCTATCAATTGCTCGACAGTAATTTGTTCACCCACCGTAATACTTATGCTATCTTGAGAGAAGCCACTAGTGAAACCTATGGCCCCCGGGTCTATTTTCCACATATAAGTTTCCGATCTATTTTATTTTGCAATCTTTACTTTCCAATCTATATCATAAAAATATTTATCTTATTATCTCTATCAGATCTCACTTTTGCAAGTGGCCGTGAAGGGATTGACAACCCCTTTATCACGTTGGTTGCAAGGTTCTTATTTGTTTGTGTAGGTACGAGGCGACTTGCGTGTATCCTCCTACTGGATTGATACCTTGGTTCTCAAAAACTGAGGGAAATACTTACGCTAATTTGCTGCATCACCCTTTCCTCTTCAAGGGAAAACCAACGCATGCTCAAGAGGTAGCAAGAAGGATTTCTGGCGCCGTTGTCGGGGAGGTGTACACCAAGTCAAGTCAAGATTTGATCTCCCGACAACGAGCCATTTCTGGCGCCATTGCCGGGGAGATTTACGCACAAGTCAAGACATACCAAGTACCCATCACAAACTCTTATCCCTCGCATTACATTATTTGCCATTTGCCTCTTGATTTCCTCTCCCCCACTTCACCTTTGCCGTTTCATTCACCCTTCTTCCGTTCGTCCTTTTGTTTGCTCGTGTTGCCATGTGCCTTCTATATGCTTGCATCTTTGCTTGCTGAAAATCTATTGATATGGATCCACTTAAAGTGTTCTACTTGGATCATCTTCGATCCTTATGCGCTCGTGCTGAAACCCCAACTAGCCTAGTTGATGGGAAATCTTTAGATGAGCATGCTCATTTTGTGCGTCACCGTTTGTCTGAAAAAGGGAGACTCTTATGGGATCAAATGAACAGATTGCTGTGTTATGCTTGGAATCTTTGTGAAATTTATGATTTTACTTGTTGCTCTGAGAACCCTAAAAACACCTTCCCTAGCTATGTGAGTTTAATGATAATGAAATCTTATCTTCTTATGCAAAGGGTGTTTATAATTACTATGATATCGAGCAAATTGAAGAATTTGTTGCTTTTAAGGGTGCTTATGAAGTTGCTTCTTTGATTGAAAAGTATGATATTACTCTCTACGAATCTCAAAGTTTTGACATACTTAAATATTGCTATGAAAACTATGCTCATAATGTCTATGTCAAAGAATTTATTGAGAGAATGACTGTTGCTTTGGAAGAAAATAATGATATGCATGAATCTATAGATAATGATGATTCCGATGATTTGATTGAAATTTACCTTGATGAACATGATGCTTGCTATTCTTGTGGCCATGATGCCAATATTTTTGAAGACGAATTTGCTATAGTTCCTTATGTTAAACATGAGATCATTGCTATTGCGCCCATACTTGATAGTTCCTTTGATGAAAAGCATTGTTGCAATGATGTTATTATAAATTCTATTGATGTCAATTGTGTTAATGATATGCAAAACCTCAAGTTTGGGGATGCTAGTTTTGCTATGTCTACTACTTGTTGCAATGATCATGATTGGGGTGATTCTTCTTATGATCTTGAAAATTTATTTAAGCCCCATGATGAATATGAGATTGATAATAATGTTTGCAATAATATTGAAAGTGGGTTTGCAAGAGTGTCAACTTTAGATCCCACATATTTGGAGAATGTTCAATCTTATGAAATTTTTGATAAAAGTGGGTTTGGAGAGGTCATGACTTTAGTTAATGTTTGTAGCGACCAGACCTCAAATAGTCTGTGCTGCTGTGCACCAGTGTCATCCCTGGATCAGTAATGCTGACACGCACAGTACAAATGGAGGATTTATAACAGAGTAGCAATCACACACTTATTACATCGAATATCTCCAAAGAGAAATAAGTATGAAAATATGGCTTAAGGCCATCTAAATACGATAACAGCGGAAGACTTGGAAGATAAGTGAGTCCATCAACTCCAACGGCATCACTGAGTATAAGACCACGACCTAAAGCACCTTACTCGTCGTCTGAAAAGTCTGCAACATGAAACGTTGCAGCCCGAAAACGGGTCAGCACATATATCTATATGCTGGCAAAATAACACATAGAGAGTAATGAACATAATAATGCTATACTACATGCATATATGGCTGGTGGGAAGCTCTATGGTTAAAGTTTTGCGAAAAGCCAATTTTTCCCTACTGCAAAGAAATAAATTTTATTTAACTATCATGGTGGTTGTGAAACATTGAGATGGTTGACAGCATCTCAATCCCAATTAAATGTCATCATTAGCCCAACAAAATTAATTAAAAGTAACATGGTGATGAGATTCACACGATAATCCAGGTACTAGATACTCAAGTTGTCCATAACCGGGGACACGGCTAACCATGATTAGTTTGTACACTCTGCAGAGGTTTGCGCACTTATCCCCACAAGACTCGATCGCCTCCGCTTGATTCTCGCACTACATGATGTTTGAGAAACGGATGACCGAGACACAGTCTTTCAGAAACAATCACTCTTTACTCCGGATGGACAGTTACACCTACTTTCCCCTACATCTGCCAGCCCACCTCTTCAAGAGATCATGTAACCTACTCAACTATGCTAGAGCCCATAATAGCTTGTGGCTGCACATGGAAGTTTCTAGCATGAATAATCTTATGATCCCTTTGAGCCTGGGTGGCGGTCCTTATACAAACAGACAACACTGGGTTCTCCAGGTGCCTCAATCCACCCAGAGGTGAGTTTTAGTTGCCACCTTAAGTAAACCATTATTAACAATCTCACATCTGTCATGAATTTCACTCAAACCCAATCCACGTCTACGAGCATAGCATGGCAATATAATAGCAACGTAGAAGTAACTCCCAGGGGTTTGATAAAAAAACAGGTAATAGGTACTACCTCAACGACTTCCCAATACCCACAATTTAATTAGATCCTAACCATGCAATGTTTGAGGATTGATCTAATGCAATAAAAACTGGGTATGGAAAGGTATGATCAAAGTGTTACTTGCCTTGCTGATGATCCGCGAAACCTAGCGATTCGAAGTAACAAGCGGCACACTCCGGGTGCTCTATCGCAAACAAACAAGCAAACAATAAGTACTCATCTAATGCACAGGTAAAACTCGAATGAAAGATCCAACCAGAAAGTTCAACTTAAGAACTCCGGTTTGCAAAAAGAATCAACTCGAACGAAGCAACGAAAGTCAAACGGCGAAAGAAACAAGCTTCGTTTACTAATCTGGATCTAGGTCAAATTTTACAGTAGCAAAAACTTGTTTGAGTAGGCTAAACGGAAAGAGAATTTCGAGACGAAACTCTAGGCGCTTGAATCGCCTGATTCCGATAAACGAGCGAAAAGTTAAATGAAAACGAAGATTCGATCAGAAATCGAGATCTGAAATAATCGGGAAAATCCGACGAAAAAGAAAACTGACGAACGGTTAAAGAACGACGTTCGTTAACCGAGAAAATCCGACGAACACGTTCGGTAAAACAAACGGGTCGGTGAACGCTCACTAAAAAATAAAACCGAAGAAATAAACCGATCTAGAGTTTAAAAAAACGAAAGTTTTTAAAAAAATAAAAATAAACCGGCAAACGACGGCGAGGTGGTACCTCGTTGGGACGGGGATCCGGCGGGGCTCGGCTGGGCTCCGGCGAGGGGTGGCGAGGGGGCGGCGAGGGCGGCGGGGCTTGGGGCGGCGAGGGGCGGCGAACGGCGGCGGGGTTCGGCGAGCGGGGCGGCGGCTCCTCGAGCTCCGGCGGCGGCGGCGGGTGCGGGTCGAGGTGGGGCTCGGGGTGGCGAGGGAGGGGGCGGCGGCGGGGTATATAAGGAGGGGGGGCCTGCTTGGAGGAGGGGGCAAGGCGGCGGGGGCTCCGGCGGAGTCCGAGCCGGACACGGGCGCGGCGGCGCTGGCGTGCTCGCGGAGGAGACGCGCGGCTGGGCCGGCTGCTCGGCTGGGCCTCGGCCCGGTCGGGCGCGGCGCGTTTTTTTTAACATTCCGTCGAAAAATTCATAGAAAAATAAATAAAAATCCAAAAAAGATAAAACAAATTTTCCCCGTCTAGTTAAAATAATTAGAACAGGGTGAACATTGTTTTTTGATACAAAATGCAGTTTTGAAAATGTGCAATATTTTTAATGCAATTAAAATTGCAAATAAAATCCGAATAAAATCCAATATATGATTTTAATATTTTTCCTCCGATATTTCTATTGTTTTGGAGAAGTCATATTTTCTCCTCTCATTTATTTTTAAATGAAATATTTTTCCGGAGAGAAAATAATTAAAACCAAAATCCTCGTTTTATTATTTGATGAAAATCAAATATGAAGAATCGAGAAAATCCCCAACTCTCTCCGAGGGTCCTTGAGTTGCTTAGGATTTATCGAGGATTTGTCAAATGCAATAAAAAAAATATGATATGCAATGATGATCTATGTATAACATTCCAAATTGAAAATTTGGGATGTTACAATGTTAATGCCACTATTTTAGAAGAGTGTCAACTTTGCCTACATGTGGATCGTGTTAAGAATATGTTTTGTGATATCTATATTGTTGAATTTTCTTATGATCCTACATGTAATTATTATGAGAGAGGAAAATATGGTTGTAGAAATTTTCATGTCACTAAATTTCCTCTCGTTATGTTGAGATTGCTATTGTTTCTTTCTTCTTCCTTGCATATGCTAATTTTTCCTTGCTATGATAATTTGTTTGCTTATAAAATGCCTATGCATAGGAAGTATGTTATACTTAGATGTTTTTATCACGTGTTCTATGATGCTCTCTTTGTGCTTTAATTCTTGTCTTTGATGTGAGCATCATTAAAATTATCAATGCCTAGCTAGGGGCGTTAAACGATAGCGCTTGTTGGGAGGCAACCCAATTTTATTTTTATTCCTTGATTTTTGTTCCTGTTTAGTAATAAATAATTGATCTAGCCTCTGGTTAGATGTGGTTTTATGTTTTAATTAGTGTTTGTGCCAAGTGGAACCTATAGGATCTTCTTGGATGATAGTTATTTGATCTTGCTGAAAAAGTCAGAAACTTTCTGCTCACGAAAACAATTGTTAAAAATCACCAGAAAGTGATAAATTACTGATTCGAATTGCAGTAGATCAATAAACAAATTATCTAGGTCTTCCTAGTTTGGTAGATTTTTCCGAGTTACAGAAGTTTGCGTTTGATACAGATTACTACAGACTGTTCTGTTTTTGACAGATTCTGTTTTTCGTGTGTTGTTTGCTTATTTTGATGAATCTATGGCTAGTATCGGGGGGTATTAACCATAGAAAAGTTGGAATACAGTAGGTTTAACACCAATATAAATAAATAATGAGTTCATTACAGTACCTTAAAGTGGTGGTTTGTTTTATTTCGCTAACGGAGCTCATGAGATTTTCTGTTGAGTTTTGTGTTGTGAAGTTTTCAAGTTTTGGGTAAAGATTTGATGGATTATGGAATAAGGAGTGGAAAGAGCCTAAGCTTGGGGATGCCCAAGGCACCCCAAGGTAAAATTCAAGGACAACGAAAAGCCTAAGCTTGGGGATGCCCCGGAAGGCATCCCCTTTTTCGTCTTCGTCCATCGGTAACTTTACTTGATGCTATATTTTTATTCACCACATGATATGTGTTTTGCTTGGAGCGTCTTGTATGATTTGAGTCTTTTCTTTGTTTACCACAATCATCCTTGCTTTACACACGTTTTGGGAGAGACACACATGAATCGGAATTTATTAGAATACTCTATGTGCTTCACTTATATCTTTTGAGCTAGATAATTTTGCTCTAGTGCTTCACTTATATATTTTTAGAGCACGGTGGTGGTTCTATTTTATAGAAATTATTGATCTCTCATGCTTCACTTAAATTATTTGGGGAGTCCTTTAGAACAGCATGGTAATTTGCTTTGGCTATAAAATTAGTCCTAATATGATAGGCATCCAAGATGGATATAATAAAAACTTTCATAAAGAGTGCATTGAATACTATGAGAAGTTTGACACTTGATGATTGTTTTGAGATATGAAGGTGATAATATTAGAGTCATGCTAGTTGAGTGGTTGTGAATTTGAGAAATACTTGTGTTGAGGTTTGCAAGTCCCGTGGCATGCACGTATGATAACCGTTGTGTAAGAAATTTGAAGCATGAGGTGTTCTTTGATTGTCATCCTTATGAGTGGCGGTCGGGGACGAGCGATGGTCTTTTCCTACCAATCTATCCCCCTAGGAGCATGCACGTAGTGCTTGGTTTTTGATGACTTGTAGATTTTTGCAATAAGTATGTGAGTTCTTTATGACTAATGTTGAGTCCATGGATTATACGCACTCTCACCCTTCCATCATTGCTAGCCTCTTCGGTACCGTGCATTGCCCTTTCTCACCTTGAGAGTTGGTGCAAACTTCGCCGGTGCATCCAACCCCCGTGATATGATACGCTCTATCACACATAAACCTCCTTATATCTTCCTGAAAACAGCCACCATACCTACCTATTATGGCATTTCCATAGCCATTCTGAGATATATTGCCATGCAACTTTCCACCGTTTCATTTATTATGACACACTTCATCATTGCCATATTGCCTTGCATGATCATGTAGTTGACATCGTATTTGTGGCAAAGCCACCTTGCATAACTTATCATACATGTCACTCTTGATTCATTGCCCATTCCGGTACACCGCCGGAGGCATTCATATAGAGTCATATTTTGTTCTAGTATAGAGTTGTAATCATTGAGTTGTAAATAAATCGAAGTGTGATGATCATCATTAATAGAGCATTGTCCCAAATAAAAAAATAAAAAAAGAGAAAGGCCAAAAAAGAAAGGCCCAAATAAAAGAAAGAGAAAAGAAACAAAAAGGGACAATGCTACTATCCTTTTTTCCGCACTTGTGCTTCAAAGTAGCACCATGATCTTTATGATAGAGAGTCTCTTGTTTTGTCACTTTCATATACTAGTGGGAATTTTTCATTATAGAACTTGGCTTGTATATTCCAACAATGGGCTTCCTCAAATGCCCTAGGTCTTCATGAGCAAGCAAGTTGGATGCACACCCACTTAGTATAGTTTGTTGAGCTTTCATACATTTATAGCTCTAGTGCATCCGTTGCATGGCAATCCCTACTCCTTGCATTGACATCAATTGATGGGCATCTCCCTAGCCTGTTGATTAGCCGCGTCAATGTGAGACTTTCTCCTTTTTTGTCTTCTCCACATAGCCCCCATCATTATACTCTATTCCACCCATAGTGCTATATCCATGGCTCACGCTCATGTATTGCGTGAAGGTTGAAAAAAGTTTGAGATTACTAAAGTATGAAACAATTGCTTGGCTTGTCATCGGGGTTGTGCATGATGAGAGCATTCTTGTGTGACAAAAATGGAGCATGACCAAACTATATGATTTTGTAGGGATGAACTTTCTTTGGCCATGTTATTTTGAGAAGACATAATTGCTTAGTAGTGTGCTTGAAGTATTATTATTTTTATGTCAACATTAAACTTTTATCTTGAATCTTTCGGATCTGAACATTCATGCTACAATAAAGAAAATTACATTGAAAAATATCCTAGGTAGCATTCCACATCAAAAATTCTGTTTTTATCATTTACCAACTCGAGGACGAGCAGGAATTAAGCTTGGGGATGCTTGATACTTCTCCAACGTATCTATAATTTTTATTGTTCCATGCTATTATATTATCTGTTTTGGATGTTTAATGGGCTTTATTATACACTTTTATATTATTTTTGGGATTAACCTACTAACCAAAGGCCCAGTGCAAATTGCTGTTTTTTTTGCCTATTTTAGTGTTTCGCAGAAAAGGAATATCAAACGGAATCCAAACGGAATGAAACCTTCGGGAGAGTGATTTTTGGAACAAACGCAATCCAGGAGACTTGGAGTGGACGTCAAGAAAGAAACAAGGAGGCCACGAGGCAGGGAGGCGCGCCGGGGGGGGGGGGGTAGGTGCGCCCCCACCCTCATGGGCCTCTTGTGGCTCCCCTGACCGACTTCTTTCGCCTATATATACTCATATACCCCGAAAACATTCGAGAGCACCACGAAACCCTATTTCCACTGCTACAACTGTCGGGGGAAATCGACACCTATGGAATCACTGGGATCCCTTCTACGGTTGGCGGGCGCGAGGTTGTGCAAAGAGCGGGTCTGACAGGAAGCACACAGATCATTTACCCAGGTTCGGGCCGCGAGGATGCGTAAAACCCTAGTCCTGCTTTGGTGGATGTATTGAGTGTTCTTGTGTTCTTGAGCTAGCTACGGGGTGTAATCTGCCCAAAAGATCCGAATCCTCCTCCTGGACGCCTCGGGCCTCCTTTTATAGGTAAAACGGGTCGCCACAGTGGCACACAGGAGGTGGAAAGGTGTACAGTGGATGAGTCTATCCTCTGGCACCGTCAGACAAACGCATTTAATGCGCTGCCGACGTGTCCCTCTCGCTTTATCGGGGATGGCAAGGAAGCACGTCCCAGCTGTCGCCGCCTCACCTGGCTTTGACACGTGCCCAAGCTGACGAGGCCTTGCGGCGCCACGTTGGCTGGCTGCTGGGCTAGCGCGGTGGTGGAGCCTTCACGAAGATCTGCATGCCACCACGCTGGTGCTTGCTGGGTCGGTGTAGAGGCCGCCCGTCGCCACGCAGGTGCCTGCCCAGCTGGTTGAGCTAGCAGCTGCTTGGCGACGGCGGTGGAGTCTTGGCTGGTGCGGGCCTGGCTGTGGCCCTGCTGATGCCCTCGGCAAGGGTCTTGCCGGGGGGCCTGGCAAGGGTCTTGCCGTGGCGCTGCGGTCGTCCCCGGCAAGGCGCTTGCCGGGGGTCTTGTGGATTTCCTCGGCTAGGATCCCGCCGAGGGTCGTCGTCTTCTGGTCCTCATCTGATCCTGTGTATTTTTGATCTTCACAAAGATCTACATGCCACCACGGAGGTGACTCTCGATCCCTAGTCCCAATGTAGTTGTTGGCGGTGGAACCCTTGGGCTCAAGGAAAGCGCGCTCCACTGGTGTCAGGCAAGTTACCCCGGCAAGGCTCTTGCCGGGGCTGCAGAGGCCACGCCGGCAAGGATCTTTCCGGGGGAGCCCACCTCGCCCTCTTGCTCTTTGTGTTTCTGGTCTTGGCGTTGCCTTGGTTGCCTCGTGCTTCGGCTTCTCTCCGGCTTCCCTCCTCTGCCCTGCTAAGTGTGGCCGCAGCGCGCGGCTCTGACTGCCCGTGCACAAGTAAAGGGGTCAAAAGGAGAGCCCCTACTTTTGTACACTGGCAGGAGCCCCCAGGCCTGGGCCACACATAAGCGCGACGCGTTGTTGGGCTAGGCCCACAACGGTGCGCGGGCAGGTGGGGTGGATTTTTACCGTAGTAATTGCTTCATCCACTGCGCTTCCCCATGACCCGCGTTGAACGCGCGATGTGGAGGGTCGTGCGTGACGTGGGGGTCATGCGTGGGGCGGTCTCCGCACGCATGTGTCACATCGCAGTAAATGGGAAAAGAGGGGCGGCCCACGCCTTCCCCGTAAAAAGGAATAACCGCGGGCGCACTGCTCATTTACCCTCCTGCGCTTTCTCCAATCTCGGAACCACCGTCCCCTTCTTCCTTCCTCTCAAGCTCTTGCCTTTGCTCGCCGCCGCCGCGTCCTCGTCGTCCTTCCCCCTTTGCCGCTCGCAGCCGCCATGGCACCCAAAACCGGTAAAGGCAAGGGAGTGGCCAAGGACGCCGGGGCGGAGGTACGACGGATGCAGTCCGCCTACTTCCCCACGGCGATCGACGCAATTCATCTCCGGGACTACTTCAAGCACCTGCGGGGGTGCAAGACGGGGGGGGGGGGGGAGACGATGGGGCATCCGGCCACGCGCGTCATCCCTGCTGCTTTCGCTGAGGCCGGCCCGAATCGGTACCCATTCTTCCTCGACTACTTCTCCTGCGGCCTCTGCCCCCCTTCTCTGATTTCTTCAACGACGTCATGCTCACCTACGGCTTCCACCTTCTGGATTTCACTCTAAACGCCGTGGTGTGCATGGCTCTTTTTGCGCATCTCTGCGAGGGCTTCGTCGGGGTGCATCCCAACACGGCGCTCTTCCGCCACTACTTCTTCCCTCGGATCCAAAAGGGGGGCGCCATTTCCGGTTGCGTTGCCTGGATCCCAAGGTCTAAGGGGACATACCCGGAGGGCGCTCAGAAGGAGAGGTGGGAGGAGTGGCGGGGCCGGTGGTGCTGGATTGAAGAGGAAGATCCACCAGTATTCCGCCAGGTTCGCCAGGCGCCCTCGGTTCGTAGAAACGACTGGACCAATGTCGATGCCGACGACGCGAAGCTCACGGTCGCCACCACCAGGATTCTTCGCCTCACCGAGGCCGGGCTCACCCTTGAGATGATCGGGGCGGATTTCATCCGCCACTAATCGCTCCACTGCACAACAAGGGGAGGCCGGCCTGGCTCTTCACGAATGCGGCCGACATCATGAGGCTTCGCCCTGGCTTGGACCACAACCTCACGGTGATGGGGCACGCCCACTTCTGTCAGCGGCTCTTCCAGCTCGACGTGAATCGCGACGGCAAGGTTGAGTGGTCCGGCAAGGCCACGAAGGCCACCGCGAAGGCCGGCAAGGCCGCCAAGGGGCCCTTGTTTAAGTTGCTGGTGGGGGTGGTCCGCTAAGTAACAACTCGCGCCGAAACGACATCATCGCCATGATGCCGGAGTTCAGCGCCCACAGCCTTGTCCCAAATTGGGCCGAGCCGTCGGAGGATCAAGAGCAGAAGTTTTTTGACACCTTTGAGGAGAAGTACGTCCGCGATGAGCCGCGGCTCGTCCAGGACACCACCCAGGCGGAGCTGGACTACATCGCCGCCAGGGCGGCGGAGGTGGAGCTCGCCAAGGAGGCCGGCAGCGCCGGTGGCGTGGAGTATAAGGCCACGGCGGCCGCCGAGGAGAAGGAGCTTGCCCAGTGGGCGGAGTCCGCTAGGGAGGCCAGCAGCGCCGGCACTGGGGCCCCTCTCATTGAGGATGTAGTCGATGAGTCGTCGTCGGCGGATGCCGAGGCTGTCGACCCTTCGGTCACGGGGAGAGGGCGAGTCCTGCGGTGGGCCACCTCCGGCGAGCCGGTTCAGCCTGGCAGGGCCGTGCAACCGCGGCAAGCCCAGGAGGGGTCCGCGCACCAGACAAGGGCCGCCGCGGCGAAGAAGTTGGTGAAGGCCGCGGTGGCGAAGAAGAAAGCAACTGCATCTTCTTCGTCCAAGCGCCCTCGGACTCCATCAGCTTCCCCTCCTCCGGCAGATGTCGACGTGGAGGTCGTCTTCGATTTTGGGTCCCTCAGCCCAAGGAGGAAGAGGAAGGCGATAGAAGAGGAGGTGGAGGACGAGTAAGTGTCTTGTTTCTTTCTGTCATCCCCGCCTCCTCAGATTGTGCCGCTTACCTCGATTTGTTTCCATCTTTGCAGGGATGCGGAGACACTGGCCCAGAGGGTGAAGAGGGCCAGGGCTTCGGCGAGTGGCTAGCCCCCGACCGGCGCTTCCGGTACACCGCTGGTGGTGTTGAGCAGCCCGGACAGCAGCCCCCGGCCCCGGTACAGCCCCCGGCGTAAGTTCATGACTCACCCCTCGTCAACGTGTGTTGGGGGCACGATCTCTTGGCGCTGACCTTGCCGTGGTTGTAGGAGGAGGACGACAGCAGGAGGAGCCGCCGAGGGCTATCCCCAACACGCCGCCCCCATCGACCACGCCGCCCCGAGGGGCATCCCCGGCAAGGGTGCCAAGCACCGAGCCCATGCACACGGAGGAGGAGGAGGTGAACTCGGGCGCTGGTGGCTTCGCCTCGGCGCCAAATGTTGGCGGGGAGGGGACCTCTGCTTCCCAGCCCAGCACGGGTAAGTCACTTGCCTTTCGTCCCTGTTCCTTTTCTCTTCTTTCTGAATCTTGGTCTTGGCTTCGCCTCATCCCCTTCTCGGTATCCAGATCCTCCCTCGGCGGATCCGGAGGATATAGACACCGTCACCGAGGATGTCGCCAAGGATGCCGCGGCGGAGGCCGAGAAGATCGCCACCGAGGAGGCCGCCAAGGGTGCCGCTGAGGGGCCTGCCGGGGAGCCCGGCAAGGCTGCTGCCGAGGAGACCGGCAAGGCCGCTGCCGAGGAGGAGGTGGTTGACGACCAACCTTCCTCCTCCGCTGCCTCTGGTTCAGGTAGGTACCTGAGGGTGAGCGACGACCTGCTCGTCCACCTCCCAGGGACGACGAGCACTGGGGCGCCCGTCGAGGGGGATGTGTTCGATGACGAGGTGCTCGCCGCTGCCGGGCTTGGGGTCATTGACGAGCCGAGCGCCGGTAACGGCGGTTCCCAGGAAGAGCGGCTCCTCCAGGCCATGGGCGCCAACTTCCGGAAGCTCCGGGCGCTTCACCGCGCTCGCCTGGACAAGGCCAAGTCCAGGATGGCGGTGCTGGACAAGGCGGAGGCAGACCTCGAGGGGCACGTCGCCGAGGCGCGGGCTTGGTTCTGCCAGGCCCACAAGGACTTGAAGGCCGCCCAGGACGCACTGGCTGAGCACAACCTGGAGCTCACCATGAAGCAGGCTGATATCGAGAAGGCCCAGGAACTGGCGGGGCAGCAGGCTGCCTAGGCCGAGGCTGCTCGACACCAGCAGCAGGCCGCGCTGAACTCCTAGGAGGAGGACCTTGTCGCGCGTGAGGAGAAGCTCGCCGCAACGCTCCACGGCAAGGACGCGGAGGTGGAGAAACTCGTCGTGCAGCGGACCCAGGAGCTGGAGCAGAGGCACAAGGAGGCACTCAATGCCCAGGCTCTGGTTCACGCCGGCAAGGTGAAGGAGCTGGAGGTGGAGCGGGACGGGCTGAAGGATCAGATCCTGAAGCTGACCGAGGAGAAGGACACGCTCAACGGTGCCCTGATGGAGGCGCAGGGCGCAGTCCTCGGCAAGGCTGAGCAGCTCTCCAAGGCCAATGACTCCATCAAAGACCTGAAGCGGAAGCTGGAGGGTCTTGAGGAGACGCTTTTGGAGGCCAAGACCCGAGAGGAGACCCTGGCCAAGGATCTGGAGGCCGAGAAGCAGCTGCGGAAGGACGAAGCCGCCAACCACAAGGATTTTGTGGAGGGTGAGAATCACTGGATCGGCCGCCTTGAAGACGTCGCCGGCAGGATCACCATGCAGCTGGCTACCATGGGGATGCCAAATGTAAGGTACACCCCGGAGCACAACGTGAGCCCCAACGCCAAGCTGACCCTATACTTCGAGGGTGTCTTCGGGGCCCTGGAGCAGCTCCACTCCAACCGGGCGACCTCTCTGGCCGATGAGACCCGGAGGCTTTGCCGGGGTGCCATGACCAAGGTCCTCACCAAGGTGGTGCACTGGAATCCCAACCTCTACTTTGACGCCGCGCTGGAGAGCTTGCCGGAGGACGCGGACCTCACGGTGGTCAAGGAGCGTATCAAGCCCATCATCAGCCGCATCGACGGAATCCAGAGGGTGGAAGGCCTGCGCCGGGACTAGGCACCCCGTTTCTCATTGCCGCTGCAGGTTCACGACCAAGACAATTTTTATCTTTAGTTAGAACCGCAGCAACAATTGATGTAATATAACTCTGCAGCACTTTTGATATTATGCATGTTACTTTCCTGTTCAATCCCCCCTTTGTATGTTCACCCTACGTTAATCGGGTAGGCTTGCCGGCGCGTAACCCAGGCCACGGAGCCTTGAGGACGGATCCCCAATAGCCTGCCGGGTATGCTTGCTGCCAGGCGAACCACCTTACCTCCCTCAACGCGGCCGCTCGAACTGTCGAGCTTGACTCGAGTCAAAATCAAGAGCGTTGCCAATTGCGGAAGGCTACACTGCTGCTCTCGACGCGGCCGCTTGAGCTGTTGAGCGGACTCAAAACAGGGCAAGGACGTTGCCAATACAGAAGGGCCCCTTTGTGTACAGGTTTTCCATACATAGGGCAGGACCTTCGAGGACAATAACCATATATATAAGAAGAAGTTTTTTAAAGTTTCGCACGACTTAGCTTTTCTGTCGCTGCACGGGCGTCCACCGCATCTACAGATGGTGCCGTCAAGCTTGGTCATCTTCTTCCTTGGAACGACGGCCACGATCGAGCCGCTGCTCCGATCAGACCAGATTTCCACATCTTCGCCCCCTACCTGGCACGCCAAAGATGTCGGGGGAAATCGACACCTATGGAATCACTGGGATCCCTTCTACGGTTGGCAGGCGCGAGGTTGTGCAAAGAGCGGGTCTGACAGGAAGCACACAGATCGTTTACCCAGGTTCGAGCCACGAGGATGCGTAAAACCCTAGTCCTGCTTTGGTGGATGTATTGAGTGTTCTTTTGTTCTTGAGCTAGCTAAGGGGTGTAATCTGCCCAAAAGATCCGAATCCTTCCTGGACGCCTCGGGCCTCCTTTTATAGGCAAAAGGGGTCGCCACGGTGGCACACAGGAGGTGGAAAGGTGTACAGTGGATGATTCTATCCTCTGGCACCGTCGGACAAACACATTTAATGCACTACCGACGTGTCCCTCTCGCTTTATCAGGGATGGCAAGGAAGCACATCCCAGCTGTCGCCGCCTCGCCTGGCTTTGACACGCGCCCGAGCTGACGAGGCCTTGCAGCGCCATGTTGGCTGGCTGCTGGGCTGGCGCGATGGTGGAGCCTTCACAAAGATCTGCATGCCACCACGCAGGTGCTTGCTGGGTCGGTGTAGAGGCCGCACGTTGCCACGCAGGTGCCTGCCCAGCTCGTTGAGCTAGCAGCTGCTTGGGGACGGCGGTGGAGTCTTGGCTGGTGCGGGCCTGGCTGTGGCCCTGTTGATGCCCTCGGCAAGGGTCTTGCCGGGGGGCCCGGCAAGGGTCTTGCCATGGCGCTGCGGTCATCCCCGGCAAGGCGCTTGCCGGGGGTCTTGTGGATTTCCTCGGCTAGGATCCCGCCGAGGGTCGTCGTCTTCTGGTCCTCATCTGATCCTGTGTATTTATGATCTTCACAAAGATCTGCATGCCACCACGGAGGTGCCTCTCGATCCCTAGTCCCAAGGTAGTTGTTGGCGGTGGAGCCCTTGGGCTCAAGGAAAGCGCGCTCCACTTGTGTCAGGCAAGTTACCCCGGCAAGGCTCTTGCCGGGGCTGTAGAGGCCACCCCGGCAAGGGTCTTTCCGGGGGAGCCCACCTCGCCCTCTTGCTCTTTGTGTTTCTGGTCTTGGCGTTGCCTTGGTTGCCTCGTGCTTCGGCTTCTCTCCGGCTTCCCTCCTCTGCCCTGCTAAGTGTGGCCACGGCGCGCGGCTCTGACTGCCCGTGCACAAGTAAAGGGGTCAAAAGGAGAGCCCCTACTTTTGTACACCGACAACAACCTTCTGTACCCGTGAGATCCCATCTTGGGGCCTTTTCCGACGCTCTGCCGGAGGGGGAATCGATCACGGAGGGCTCCTACATCAACACCATAGCCTCTCCGATGATGTGTGAGTAGTTTACCACAGACCTTAGGGTCCATAGTTGTTAGCTAGATGACTTCGTCTCTCTCTTTGGATCTCAATACAAAGTTCTCCTCGATTCTCTTGGAGATCTATTCGATGTAATTCTTTTTGCGGTGTGTTTGTCGAGATCCGATGAATTGTGGGTTTATGATCAAGATTATCTATGAACAATATTTGGTTCTTCTCTGAATTCTTATATTTATGATTTGATATCTTTGCAAGTCTCTTCGAATTATCAGTTTGGTTTGGCCTACTAGATTGATCTTTCTTGCAATGGGAGAAGTGCTTAGCTTTGGGTTCAATCTTGCGGTGTCCTTTCCCAGTGACAGCAGGGGCAGCAAGGCACGTATTGTATTGTTGCCATCGAGGATAAAAAGATGGGGTTTATATCATATTTCTTGAGTTTATCCCTCTACATCACGTCATCTTGCCTAATGCGTTACTCTGTTCTTATGAACTTAATACTCTAGATGCATGCTGGATAGCGGTCGATGTGTGGAGTAATAGTAGTAGATGCAGAATCGTTTCGGTCTACTTGTCGCAGACATGATGCCTATATACATGATCATGCCTAGATATTCTCATAACTATGCGCTTTTCTATCAATTGCTCGACAGTAATTTGTTCACCCACCGTAATACTTATGCTATCTTGAGAGAAGCCACTAGTGAAACCTATGGCCCCCGGGTCTATTTTTCCATGATATAAGTTTCTGATCTATTTTATTTTGCAATCTTTACTTTCCAATCTATATCATAAAAATACCAAAAATATTTATCTTATTATCTCTATCAGATCTCACTTTTGCAAGTGGCTGTGAAGGGATTGACAACCCCTTTATCGCGTTGGTTGCAAGGTTCTTATTTGTTTGTGTAGGTACGAGGCGACTTGCGTGTATCCTCCTACTGGATTGATACCTTGGTTCTCAAAAACTGAGGGAAATACTTACACTACTTTGTTGCATCACCCTTTCCTCTTCAGGGGAAAACCAACACATGCTCAAGAGGTAGCACTTGTGCAAGGCCAGGACGGAGTGCGCTGCTTTGAAGGATTTCCTTCAGAACAAAGGTATAATTTTCGCTAGTGTCGACATCAGGAACGATAGAGATGTTCTCGCAAACAGTTTCCTCAAAATCCCAAGAGAGTGTCACATCGACCTTCAAGAGGAGCTCATGATCAAAGGAGGCGATCTAAGGGATTCCATGGTAGATTTGGTAGGAGCCATCATAGACAAATCTTACTTGACTATGAAGACGCCCTTTCCAAAAGGTCAGCATGACTACTGGGAATGGAAGCCGCTTTCCCTTGACCACCTGAAATATGCGGCAATTGTAAGTGTAAATTTTGTTTTTTTGGTCTTTATATTTTTGTTTTATTGCAAAAATAGTACCTTTTCCCCTTTACCTATATCTTCATTCTCATCCGCTTTTTGTTTTAGGATGGGTATGTCAGCTACGAGCTCTACCGCCGAGTTCTGTCGATGAAGGACATGATGCATCCTCGTTGTCTTCCCGACCGCAGACGCCGCGGATGTTTCTGAGGAGAACTCCAACTGAGTAGAATGGTCACCGTGGACGTTTGTGTCGACGTTTGTGAGCAGAATGGACTCCTGGAAGACTTTCATTTCTTTTTTTGTATAATTAATTAGTACTTTTAGTTCAGTCCTGTGGAGTACCGTTCTCTTTGGGATTTTGGTTTTTTTATTTTCACAGTATCATGTTTGGCTTGTGTTATGGGAATGTAATTTTTTATGTTTTTTTGTGTTACAAGTTCATTATTGACGTTTGCACGAGTTTATGTACATTTATAGAACCCGTTGAAGTGGCGCATATGTATTGTTTCGGAGAAGCGTGTTTTGTGTTTGGCTTATATTCAGCGCCATTTGTTTGTGTTTGTATTATTGTGTTTTACACATTCGCACAAGAGAGGCATGTCTGCTAATGTACGAGGCAAAATTTCAGTTTCCTGTCTTTGTGTTCTTCGGGACCGTGCCTCAAGAAGCCCGGCATCCGTGTCTGTGGAGGCTTCACTCCCGTGGCTTCTTTTCCTCTATTCATGTACCTCATGTGACACACGCGATGTCTCTATGTGCTGGTGTCACACGACAGTTTCTCTTGAGACTACACAACCGTGCCTCTGCCACCACTCTTTTGTGCATCCAGGTTGTTTGTACCCATGCCTCGAGAACGCCAATTCCAAAGCCGTACCTGTGCGCCGAGAAGCCGCAATTACGTGCATGTATACGCTTCAGTTCTGTGTCTCCTGTACCTGCATGGGCGTGTCTCATGGGACACGCTGGCTGTGACTCTACGTGCCTGTGGTGCCAGACGCCCGTCCGCGAGGGGATGCGGTGGCTGTGACTCGTCATGCTTGTGGTTCTACATGCCCGTGCCTCAGGAGACTTTAAAACTGTGGCTCTCTGACTTCTCCCGTTGATTTTCTGCTTGCATTGATGTATCTCACGTGATACACACCATGATTCTATGTGCCTGCGGTGTCACACGACTGTCCCTCTTGAGAGTTCGCAACTGTGCCTCTCGAAGCGAGTGTTCTCACCGATGCCTCTGCCACCTCTCTTTTTTGCATCCAGCGGATTTGTACCCGTGCCTCAAGAATGCAAATTCCAAAATCGTACATGTGCGTCGAGAAGCCGCAATTCCATGTTTGTATAGGCTTTAGTTCCATGCCCCCTCTGGCTGCGTTCATGTGTCTCGGGCGACACGCTGCCTGTGACTCGTTGTGCTTGCGGTGCTACACGCCCGTGCCTCAGGATACTGTATAACTGTTGCTCTCTGACTTCTCCTGTGGCTTCACTGCCTGTATCCATTTGTCTCATGTGAGACACATCATGACTCTCCCTGCCTGTGGTGTCACACGCATGTGCCTCTAGAGACTTCTCAACCGTGCTTCTGCATCTGAGTATTCTCACCGATACCTCTGCCACCACACTTTTGTGCACCCAGAGGGTTTGTAGCCATGGCTCGAGAACGTCAATTGCAAGGCCGTATCCGTGCCTCGCGAAGCCGGAACCACATGCCTGTAGAGGCTATGTTTCCGTGCCTCCGTTGCCTGCATTCACGTGTTTACGGTGAGTCGCTGCGTGTGACTCTACATGCCTGTGGTGATACCGACCAAGGTCTCGAAAAGTCGTACGCCCGTGCCTATGGAATAGACACGTATGTGCGTCCTGTGCGTGCATACCCATGCCTCATGTGAAACCCGCCTTGACTATCGAGGGACAGATGGTGTTAATCTAGCTAGATGAGGCACGGATGAGTTTTGCCCTTCGGATCTAAGGTGTACGGCAGGCTGTTCATTTGCTTCATTGGATTCTTCCATCAGTGGTCTTTGTTCAAAGGAGGAATTGATGACCGATGCGGCGGCTGTTCGATGTGACTATTCAGTGTGTCAGTTACTGTAAAATAAAGTTAGAGGCTCCTCGATTTCTCAACGGCATCAAATATTTTTGCACAGCCACGACTTTAGGAAGTGCATGGTTCCACAAGCTGCAGAAGCACAACTGTCTATTCGCTGTTCCTAGTTCACACGTTAATGCGCATGGTAACTCAAACGTCCCTCGCCAAGGTTAAATACTGGTCGTGTTTCTAAGGTCTCCACGTCGTATTGTAGCCACAGAACATCAGGCAGTTCCCACCGTCCTCACCACTCCCCAACCTCATCGCAGGGTCTCAGGATTCTCCATTGGCACCTTGATGCTCGCTGCCATGGACGACTTTTTGAACACCACCGAGTACCATCCGATAGTTGCTGATGGTAACACCAAGCTCGACGTGTGGTACACGAACGAGCCTGGCAAGGTGGAGGAGACCATTGCCCTGTACGAGGACTGGTTGCGGGAGGAGAAGTACAAGTTTGTTGGTCTTGGCATGGAGTACACACGAAAGGATTGTTATGGTCGTAGAAAAGTTGCCGTCATGCAACTGGCTATGCGGAATCATGTTTTGGTCTATCACTTCTGCAAGGCTAGGACGGAGTGCCCTGCCCTGAAGGATTTCCTTGAGAATAGAGGTATAACTTTCTCTAGTGTGGGCGTCAGGAATGTTAGAGATGCTCTTTTTCAAGATTTCATCAGAATTCTAGAAGAGTACCACATCGACATCCAAGAGAAGTTCATGATCAAAGGCTGCGAAGAAAGGGACTCCATGGAGGACTTAGCAGGAGCCATCATTGACGAATCTTACTCAAAGCTGGAGTCCTCTTTTCCAGAACTTCTTCGTCACTACTGGGATTGGAAGTTGCTTACCTTTGATCGCCTGAAATATGGAGCTATTGTAAGTGAAGATTTCATTTTCGTTAGTTTCTGCCTTTGTTGCAAGAACAATATGTTTTTTTGTATATTTATGTTTTCATTTGCTTTTCCTTTAGGAAGGGTATGTGAGCTATGAGCTATGCCACCGGTTTCTGTCGATGAGGGACATCATGCATCGCTAGTGTCTTCCTGATCTCAGATGGCGAGGACGTTTCTGAGGAGGAGTGCAGGTGGAAGTGCTGGCAAGATGGATTGTGTGATGAATCGGTTATTTGATAATTATTGTATGGGGTAATATTACATCGGCTGATGAATTTGTAATTGTGGTGGTTTTATTTTGAACCAGACAGACAGGCAGGGGCGTTACTTTCACTTTGTGTTCGTACTGTGTTTGGCACGGTTGTTTTTTATATCGAATATACGGTTGTGGTTGTGTGTTTGAATTGTTTTTCTGCAGAGCTTGAGTGTGTTTAAGATTCTTCAGATTTTCTCTCTGTGTTGTCTGTTTCAATATATGTTGTCTGTTTTAGGGACGGTAATCCAGTGTGAGAGTTGCTGTGGGAGTAGTGTGTTAGCAACGGTTGCGTTTCTGTGTTCCAATTATTGTGATGGTACTTTGATTGGGAAAGGCATGGCCGTGAAGGTATTGGATGCATTGTCGTATGTCTGGCAGAGGCGTTATCCTTCCTTTGGGTACTAAATTCGTAGAGGTACTGCGTTATGTTAGTATGAGTCACTGTCATGGTTGTATGTTCTGTAATATTTCTAGCTAGTCGGCTAGTGAAGTCACGTCTGTCTAGTTAGTGGAGGCACGTCTTATGTTATGTTGAGTCAGAGTTGTGTTTGTCGTTCGCAAATGCTTCCTCTCACATGTTCGCTCGGAGAGGCACATCTACGATGTTATTCAAAGGCACGGTCGTGCCTTTCTTTAGAAATGTTTGCTCTTACTGCTTTGCTCAGAGAGGCTCGTCATTGAAACTTGTGAGGTATTTTTTCAGTTTAGTCGTATATCCCGGAGGATGGATCTTCTTTCATTAACTTGAGTCACGGTCGTGCTTCCATGACTTGTTGGCTTGGAGAGGGACTGGTGTTAAGCTATCGAGGGGACGGTCCTGTGTTAACTGGTGGCGCACTCGTGTGTGTCAGCTTAGTTGTCCGTGGTAAGAGAGGCACGTTCTACGTGGATAAGAGACACTGTCGTGCCTCTGTGACCTGCATTACTGGAGGTGAGTCATTTAGCTCCTTCATTAGATGCTTACGAATAGATAGTGTTGTTCCTCTGTGTTCCAATTGTTTCTTTTATTATGTCTACTACTCGAAGTGAGTGGTGTTCTAGCGCAAGGAAGTGATGTCTTTTGAATATCATGTTTACAACTTTTGGAAAAATACGATTTTTATTTTTAATGTTTGCTGTTCAGGATTTGAAGACTTGAACATTTGAACGCATAGATGTGTTTAATGGGATCCATTGCAGATATCTTGGACCGATACAAAAATAGCTGAAACACTGTAGTGATTACATGAGTCGATATGGCTGAAACAATGTTCGGATGGCTCCAGCTAAATTAAGGCACATTTAAGTAGTAGTCATCTTGTTCCAACTCTTCTTCTTTCGCGCCGGATATTGTGTTTGTCGAGGATGATGCTCAGTGCCTCAAATACATGTCCTGTCTTGTAGTTGGATGTTATCATTTTGAAAGTTAGTTGTTCTCTCATCAGTTTCACATGGATCTGTAAACACATAAGCGTACAAACTAATAAATTTCTTGTAAAACATAATGTTCAGCTGGCTTGGATGAACGTATGTTGATGTCTTGTCAATGAGAGTGAACTTACATTACTGATAAAAAATGAATTATTATTCAAATTAATTAGCGGCATCAAATGCATGGTGTAAATAGCACTGTCATCCCTGAAAATTGAGAGCATTAATGTTAGTGATTAGAAGGTGAACAGTAGATATGGGATGTGTAGTGGAACAAAAAAATGCATGGTGTAAATGAGGCACAGTTAAAAGAAACTCACTCTCTGTCTGAGTTACATACACTCTACACAGGTTTGACATGAAAGGAGGCCATGGTGTGAGGGTGGTTGTTGTAAGCAGAATGGTAAGCTCTCTTGAAGTTTTCGATGACAATGTCCGAGTGTTCCTTTATACCGTCGCAATTGATATAAGGACACATAATTTCGAAGCAACACATTGCAAGATTCACGATGATGAGGTAGATATAATGCGGTTTCTTTCTCACAGGTATTAAGACCTAAAACAATTAACAGGGAATAATATCATTGTAACAAGAAAAACTGGTAGAATTGAAGATGAACACTGGACAAATAGAGTGAGTAGGGTGAACTCACGATGTTACATTTGTTGGGCAGCCTGTACCCAATAGTTTTTTCCACAATGTGTTCCTTGAGTAGTTCAGTGCTTGCTCCTAGAACTTGAAATTTATCCTGCAGAATATTGAAGCTGTGTCACTCAGCGTGGTAGTAGTAGTAAATGTGGTTTGTTATTATTAGTTATGAGAAGCAAGAACTTACAGAAGCTTCCATGTACATTATATGCTTGTGCACAAATGTTGGTTGTGCGTAGAATTGTTCTTTCATCAGCAACGCTGAGTAAGCGTTGACCACGAATGAGTTGATATATCCGTATACCTTCATTGACAAACCTAAAGTTCGATGATCGGCCCAACGTCGTTCGACGAAGAATATCTTCTTGCTGCCAAAAAAATAAATGCATTTTAAATCGTATGATTTTCTTATTTAACATTAGATGTGATGAGTATTCAATTACAATAGTAGAAGAATCAAGTCGAAACACTTTAATATGATAGCTTCAGGCAGAATACATTACAGTGGTAAAAGAAGGGACCAAAACTTTACTGTAACAAGAACAACCAATTGATTACCTATCATTTTGATTGGCACCTGGCGTATTGTCGACGATTGTTTCATACACTTCTTTCTCCTCCGTTGTGGAATCTCTTATTTCCAAAAGTTGGCAGTGATCTTGATGTTCATTCCCTTGGTCAGTGAATCAAGTCTGTTCTAGCTGAGAATGATGTCGATGAGGCTGGAAGACATGACCATCGGAGTTCATTTGACCATTACTAAGTTGCAGATGACCCTCATTATAATTGTTGTTTCTTTGGACCATTAGGACTTGTGGTTGGTGCTGCATGCGCAGTTCTAATGTTCTGACGGTTGGATCACTGATTGAGCTCGAAGGAATATCTGTTGGAAGATGCTGCAGAGGATGGCCGGAATACCGCATGGTGTTGAACTGTTGTTGCAAGGCACTGTAACTCTGCCCATGAGACTCGCCTCTACGTCGTTGCTGATGGTTCTGCTCTTGACGTTGGCGTTGTTGGCACCGTGGAGTGCTGTTATTATGGGCATCATTGTGTTGGGGGTAGTGGGCATTAGGGACAGGGGTTTGTTGCTGGTACTGCTTGTGACTTTGGTTGTTCATTGCATAAGGTGAGCGCTAGCTGCTGTTTGAACTGCCGTTATTCTGAGCTCCAGGATGTCGGTAGAAGTGGTTTTTGAGACTAGGAACTGGTTGGTGGTAGTGTTGGCACAAAGGAGTTGCTGTCAAACTTTGGGACAAGACAGTTTGGGTTAAACCTGTAGAGTATGACGTATCAAAAGCCTGTGAGAGGTGGCTACCGCCTGACATTGGTCCTGATCTGCTGGGTATAGGTGGCTCTGGATAGTTAGAAAGGGAATATGTCACTGACGAGCTTGAATTCTTGGCCAAGTGCGAGACAGTATCAGGTTGACATTGTTGGGATGCTACTTGGTTATGAAAGGGTTGCTTCTTCTTTTCTTCAATGACTCTGTCAAGTTGTTCATAGATAGATGGGTCAGACCATATTTCATCATCATCAATGAATCCACAATCAAGGAGGGCTCTTCGGTTGTCAGCATGTAGAGACTGAATGGTTGTAGTTTCTGTTGAATTATGAGGAGGCTCCAGTATCCTAACTCTTTTCTTAGGAGGCGCCGTACTCTCTTTTCCTGGATCTTCTGACTGCTGTATGGACCTCTTGTGAGCTGTCATTTGTGCTTCCAGTTCTAGCGGATCTGCGCTTGTGGTAATAGGGACGCTGTCTGTGGGATCAATACGTGGTTGCTTGGTACATTGTTCATGTTCTTCTGCAATGTTATTGTCTTCCGCATCGACAGATGCAGCAGCAACCAATGGAGCATCACTAGTGGATGGATTTGCTTTTCCCGTGTCCAGTACTGAGCCAGAACCGCTGGTAGAATCACTGGGGACTTCTATTGTAGGAGCAAGGGAGGAAGTAGCTCTTGTGCGTTCTGTTTCAGCAATGTTCTTCTCGTCACTCAAGTTGAAACAAGATGGACCTTAGCTTCCGGCAGCGAAGAAGAACGTTGTCCAGTGACATTGTTTAACTTTTGTGCAGGTTGGGATACAGTGAGGCTCTTTGTGTTGGTTGAAGAGTTGTTGTGAGGGCTATCAGAACCGCTGGACCGTGCAGTAGTTGGTGACGTTTTCCCAATGTATTAAACAGGTGCTCCAAGTGTATCGGTTGAGATTGGACCAGTAAGTAATTGTTTGTCAACCGCAGAGTGCGAGGTTGATGTTTCTGTTGCAGTAGGTTTTGCTGTTTCCTCCAAGAGTTTTTCCAGTGGGTTTGTCAGAGAGTTGTGGTCTGCAGATCCTCCAGCAGAATTTTGGGTTTCAGTCGGTACAGAACACTCAGACGAATTTTCACCTGTCATTATAATTGCCCCGCTCTCCAGCATCTCAGATGTTGGCACGAAGGGCTCATGAACCGGCAAGCCATCAAGGCAGTTGTGCAGATGGTTATGCACTTTGTCCAGATGAATCTTGGCTTGTTCATCAATGTCCTCTTTGTTGTGGTCGATCTCGTTCACCTCCAGTAGCAACTTAATCTGAGTTGATGATTTTAGGCGTGAAGATAGATAAATTTGGGACTGCTCTTTGTCGTACGGATTCTGGGAGTCTGGGTCAGGGGTATCGCATCAACCCTTTAAATTTTCCAGGGAGTATGATGTGGCGTGAAGGACACTAGTCGAGCCACTGCTGGAAGAACTTTGACTGCTTGTCGTGCTAGAACTTGGAAGCGTAGGATATGTTGAAGGGACCGATGAAAAAGTTTCTTTTTCATTCGAGTTGTCCTGTTGCAAGTTACAATAAATGCCCCGGTCGTAGGTCTTGGTTTCTTTTGCACTAAGATCCTTACCAAGTGAAAGGGGCTTCTCCAATTTCTGCTCGAGAACTGGTTGAAACCGCGAGAAAAGTTCTGTGTACATTTCATTGATAACTTTGGCAATTTTCACCTTGGACTAGAATTGAAAAAAAAACATCAGAAATTTTTAATACCGAAAATGAAAAATATCTTGTGACCTACTGTACGTTCTGTCAAGAATTGCAGAAAAGGCATGGAATAATGTGCGCAGAATAACACATGATGTGCTGCGGGAAGCTCGGCTAACAAAGTCCATGAATCATGGTCAACACATTCCTTGAAAGAGCACACCCGACGTACTGTACGAAGCATGGTTGACCTACCACCGCAGGGAAGCAGTGCTATATTTAACACAAAAGCACAACTAACGTACTATAGGAAGTACTTCTAGTTTTAACACAAAAGCACAGCTAACGCACTATATGAAGCACTTCTATATTTAACACAAAAGCACAACTAACGTGCTATAGGAAGCACTTCTAGTTTTAACACAAAAGCACATCTAACGTACTATGGGAAGCACTTCTAGTTTTAACACAAAAGAACAACTAACGTCCTATAGGAAGCACTTCTATTTAACACAAAAGCACAACTAACGTCCTATAGGAAGCACTTCTAGTTTTAACACAAAAGCACAGCTAACGTACTATATGAAGCACTTCTATATTTAACACAAAGCACAGCTAACGTGCTATAGGAAGCACTTCTAGTTTTAACACAAAAGCACATCTAACGTACTATGGGAAGCACTTCTAGTTTTAACACAAAAGCACATCTAACGTCCTATAGGAATCACTTCTAGTTTTAACACAAAAGCACAACTAACGTCCTATAGGAAGCACTTCTAGTTCTAAAACAAAAGCTGTTGGGTAACGTAGCAGAAATTCAAAATTTTCTACGCATCACCAAGATCAATCTATGGAGTAATCTAGCACTGAGTGGAAGGAGAGTGCATCTACATACCATTGTAGATCGTGATGCGGAAGCGTTGCAAGAACGCGGATGAAGGAGTCGTACTCGTAGCGATTCAGATCGCAGTTGATTCCGATCTAAGCGCCGAACCACGGCGCCTCCGCGTTCAACACACGTGCAGCCCGGTGACGTCTCCCATGCCTTGATCCAGAAAGGAGAGAGGGAGAGGTTGGGGAAGACTCCGTCCAGCAGCAGCACGATGGCGTGGTGGTGGTGGAGGAGCGCGGTACTCCAGCAGGGCTTCGCCAAGCACTACGAGAGACGAGGAGGGAGAGGGGTAGGGCTGCGCCAAAGAGAGAGGGAGACTCATGTCTATGGCAGCCCCAAAACCCCCACTATATATAGGGGAGGGGGAGGGGCTGCGCCCCCATCTAGGGTTCCCCCCCAAGGGGTGCGGCCAGCCCTAGATGCATCTAGGGGGCGGCCAAGGGGGAAGAGAGGGGGGCGCACCACTAGGTGGGCCTTAGGCCCATCTGAGCCTAGGGTTTCCCCCCCTTCCCCCTTCCCTGCGCCTTGGGCCCTGGTGGGGGGGCGCACCAGCCCATCTGGGGCTGGTCCCCTCCCACACTTGGCCCACGCAGCCCTCTGGGGCCGATGGCCCCACCTGGTGGACCCCCGGGACCCTCCCGGTGGTCCCGGTACGTTACCGATAGCACCCGAAACTTTTCCGGTGACCAAAACAGGACTTCCCTTATATAAATCTTTACCTCCGGAACATCCCGGAACTCCTCGTGACGTCCGGGATCTCATCCGGGACTCCGAACAACATTCGGTAACCACGTATATCTATTCCCTATAACCCTAGCGTCATCGAACCTTAAGTGTGTAGACCCTACGGGTTCGGGAACCATGCAGACATGACCGAGATGTTCTCCGGCCAATAACCAACAGCGGGATCTGGATACCCATGTTGGCTCCCACATGTTCCACGATGATCTCATCGGATGAACCACGATGTCAAGGATTCAATCAATCCCGTATACAATTCCCTTTGTCTACCGGTATGTTACTTGCCCGAGATTCGATCGTCGGTATCCCGATACCTTGTTCAATCTCATTACCGGCAAGTCTCTTTACTCGTTCCGTAACACATCATCCCATGATCAACTCCTTGGTCACATTGTGCACATTATGATGATGTCCTACCGAGTGGGCCCAGAGATACCTCTCCGTTTACACGGAGTGACAAATCCCAGTCTCGATTCGTGCCAACCCAACAGACACTTTCGGAGATACCTGTAGTGCACCTTTATAGCCACCCAGTTACGTTGTGACGTTTGGTACACCCAAAGCATTCCTACGGTATCCGGGAGTTGCACAATCTCATGGTCTAAGGAAATGATACTTGACATTAGAAAAGCTCTTAGCAAACGAACTACACGATCTTGTGCTAGGCTTAGGATTGGGTCTTGTCCATCACATCATTCTCCTAATGATGTGATCCCGTTATCAACGACATCCAATGTCCATGGTCAGGAAACCGTAACCATCTATTGATCAACGAGCTAGTCAACTAGAGGCTTACTAGGGACATGGTGTTGTCTATGTATCCACACATGTATCTGAGTTTCCTATCAATGCAATTTTAGCATGGATAATAAACGATTATCATGAACAAGGAAATATAATAATAACCAATTTATTATTGCCTCTAGGGCATATTTCTAACAGTCTCCCACTTGCACAGAGTCAATAATCTAGTTCACATCGCCATGTGATTAATACCCAAGAGTTCACATCACCATGTGAATGTAATGAATCCAACACCCATGGGTTTGTTCATATCTTGCTTGTGAGAGAGGTTATTAGTCAACGGGTCTGAACCTTTCAGATCCGTGTGTGCTTTACGAAATATCTATGTCATCTTGTGGATGCAGCTACCACGCGCTACTTGGAGCCATTTCAAATAACAGCTCTACTATACGAATCCGGTTTACCACTCAGAGTCATCCGGATTAGTGTCAAAGTTTGCATCGACGTAACCCTTTACGACGAACTCCCTTTCACCTCCATAATCGAGAAAATTCCTTAGTCCATTAGATACTAAGGATAAGTTCGACCGCTGTCATGTGATCCATTCCCGGATCACTATTGTACCCCTTGACCAACTCATGGCAAGGCACACTTCATGTGCGGTACACAGCATAGCATACTGTAGAGCCTACGTCTAAAGCATAGGGGACGACCTTCGTCCTTTCTCTCTCTTCTGCTGTGGTCAGGTCTTGAGTCTTACTCAATACTCACACCTTGTAACACAGCCAAGAACTCCTTCTTTGCTGATCTATTTTGAACTCTTTCAAAATCATGTCAAGGTGTGCGTTCTTTGAAAGTATCATCAGGCGTCTTGATCTATCTCTATAGATCTTGATGCCCAATATGTAAGCAGCTTTATCCAGGTCTTCCTTTGAAAAACTCCTTTCAAACAACCCTTTATGCTTTCCAGAAATTTTACATCATTTCGGATCAACAATATGTCATTCACATATACTTATCAGAAATGTTGTAGCGCTCCCACTCACTTTATTGTAAATACAAGTTTCTAACAAACTTTGTATAAACCCAAAAACTTTGATCACTCCATCAAAGCGTATATTCTGACTCCGAGATGCTTGCTCTAGTCCATGGAAGGATCGCTGGAGCTAGCATACCTTTTAGCATCCTTAGGATCGACAAAACCTTTCTGATTGTATCACATACAACCTTTCCTTACGAAAACTGGTAAGGAAACTTGTTTTGACATCCATCTGCCAGATTTCATAAATGCAGCTAATGCTAACATGATTCCGACGGACTTAAGCATCGCTACGGATGAGAAAATCTCATCGTAGTCAACTCCTTGAACTTGTGAAAATACTCTTTGCCACAAGTCGAGCTTCATAGACGGTAACATTACCGTCCATGTCCGTCTTCTTCTTAAAGATCCATTTATCTCAATGGCTTGCCGATCATCGGGCAAGTTCACCAAAGTCCATGCTTTGTTCTGATACATGGATCCTATCTCGGATTTCATGGCTTCTAACCATTTGTCGGAATATGGGCCCACCATCGCTTCTCCATAGCTCGTAGGTTCAGTATTGTCTAACAACATGATATCTAAGACAGGATTACCGTACCACTCAGGAGTAGTACATATCCTTGTCGACCTACGAGGTTTGGTAGTGACTTGATCCGAAGTTTCATGATCACTATCATAAGCTTCCACTTCAATTGGTGTAGGTGCCACAGGAACAACTTCCTGTGCCCTGCTACACACTAGTTGAAGTGACGGTTCAATAACCTTATCAAGTCTCCACCATCCTCCCACTCAATTCTTTCGAGAGAAACTTTTCCTCGAGAAAGGACCGTTTCTAGAAGCAATTACTTTGCTTCCAGATCTGAAATAGGAGGTATACCCAACTGTTTTGGGTATTCTATGAAGATGCATTTATCCGCTTTGGGTTCGAGCTTATCAGCCTGAAACTTTTTCACATAAGCATCGCAGCCCCAAACTTTTAAGAAACGACAACTTAGGTTTCTCTAAACGGTGTCGTCTCAACGGAATTGCGTGGTGCCCTATTTAAAGTGAATGCGGTTGTCTCTAATGCCTAACCCATAAACGATAGTGGTAATTCGATAAGAGACATCATGGTATGCACCATATCCAATAGGGTGCAGTTATGATGTTCGGACACACCATCACACTGTGGTGTTCCAGGCGGTATTAATTGTGAAACACTTTCCACAATGTCTTAATTGTGTGCCAAACTCGTAACTCAGATACTCATCTCTATGATCATATCACAGACATTTTATCCTCTTGTCACGACGATCTTCAACTTCACTCTGAAATTACTTGAACCTTTCAATAATTCAGACTTGTGTTTCATCAAGTAAATACACTCAGCATCTACTCAAATCATCTGTGAAGTAAGAACATAACGATATCCACTGCGTGCCTCAGCACTCATTGGACTGCACACATCAAATGTATTACTTCCAACAAGTTGCTCTCTTGTTCCATCTTACTGAAAACGAGGCCTTTCAGTCATCTTGCCCATGTGGTATGATTTGCATGTCTCAAGTGATTCAAAATCAAGTGAGTCCAAACGATCCATCTGCATGGAGTTTCTTCATGCATATATACCAATAGACATGGTTCGCATGTCTCAATCTTTTCAAAAACGAGTGAGTCCAAAGATCCATCTACATGGAGCTTCTTCATGCGTTCTATACCAATATGACTCAAATGGCAGTGCCACAAGTATGTGGTACTATCATTACTATTTTATATCTTTTGGCACGAACATGTGTATCACTGCGATCGAGATTCATTTTAGGTGCAAGACCATTGAAGGTATTATTCAAATAAACAGAGTAACCATTATTCTCCTTAAATGAATAACCGTATTGCGATAAACATAATCCAATCATGTTTATGCTCAACGCAAACACCAAATAACAATTATTTAGGTTTAACACCAATCTCGATGGTAGAGGGAGCATGCGATGCTTGATCACATCAACCTTGGAAACACTTCCAACACATATCGTCATCTCACCTTTAGCTAGTCTCCGTTTATTCCGCAGCTTTTATTTCGAGTTACTAACACTTAGCAACCGAACCGGTATCTAATACCCTGGTGCTGCTAGGAGTACTAGTAAAGTACACATTCATATAATGTATATCCAATATACTTCTGTCGACCTTGCCTGCCTTCTCATCTACCAAGTATCTAGGGTAGTTCTGCTTCAGTGACCGTTCCCCTCATTACAGAAGCACTTAGTCTCGGGTTTGGGTTCAACCTTGGGATTCTCCACTAGAGCAGCAAATGATTTGCTGTTTCATGAAGTATCCCTTTTGCCCTTGCCCTTCTAGAAACTAGTGGTTTTACTAACCATCAACAATTGATGCTCCTATTTGATTTCTACTTTCGCGGTGTCAAACATCGCGAATAGCTCAAGGATCATCATATCTATCCCTGATATGTTATAGTTCATCACGAAGCTCTAATAGCTTGGTGGCAGTGACTATGGAGAACCATCACTATCTCATCTGGAAGATTAACTCCCACTCGATTCAAGCGATTGTGGTACTCAGACAATCTGAGCACATGCTCAACGATTGAGCTTTTCTCCCTTAGTTTGCAGGCTTAAGAAACTTGTCAGAGGTCTCATACCTCTTGACGTGGGCACTAGTCTGAAATCCCAATTTCAGTCTTCGGAACATCTCATATGTTCTGCGACGTTTCAAAACGTCTTTGGTGCCACAATTCTAAACCGTTAGCATTACGCACTGAACTATCACGTAGTCATCAAAACGTGTATGTCAGATGTTTCGCAACATCTACAGACGACGCTGAGGTTCAGCACACCGAGCGGTGCATTAAGGACATAAGCCTTCTGTGCAGCAATGAGGACAATCCTCAGTTTACGGACCCAGTCCGCATAATTGCTACTATCAACTTTCAACTAAATTTTCTCTAGGAACATATCTTAAACAGTAGAACTAAAGCGTAAGCTATGACATAATTTGCAAAGACCTTTTGACTATGTTCATGATAATTAAGTTCATCTGATTATTTAATGAACTCCCACTCAGATAGACATCCCTCTAGTCATCTAAGTGATACATGATCCGAGTCAAACTAGGCCGTGTCCGATCATCACGTGAGACGGACTAGTCATCATCGGTGAACATCTCCATGTTGATCGCATCTACTATACGACTCATGTTCGACCTTTCGATCTCTTGTGTTCCGAGGCCATGTCTGTACATGCTAGGCTCGTCAAGTCAACCTAAGTGTTTCGCATGTGTTCCGAGGCCATGTCTGTACATGCTAGGCTCGTCAACACCCGTTGTATTCGAACGTTAGAATCTATCACACCCGATCATCACGTGGTGCTTCGAAACAACGAACCTTCGCAACGGTGCACAGTTAGGGGGAACACGTCTCTTGAAATTTTAGTGAGGGATCATCTTATTTATGCTACCGTCGTTCTAAGCAAATAAGATGTAAACATGACAAACATCACATGCAAATCATAAAGTGACGTGATATGGCCAATATCATCTTGCGCCTTTTGATCTCCATCTTCGAGGCGCGGCATGATCACCTTCGTCACCGGCATGACACCATGATCTCCATCATCGTGTCTTCATGAAGTTGTCTCGCCAACTATTACTTCTACTACTATGGCTAACGGTTAGCAATAAAGTAAAGTAATTACATGGCGTTTTCATTGACACGCAGGTCATACAATAAATTAAGACAACTCCTATGGCTCCTGCCGGTTGTCATACTCATCGACATGCAAGTCGTGATTCCTATTACAAGAACATGATCAATCTCATACATCACATATATCATTCATCACATCCTTTTGGCCATATCACATCACATAGCATACCCTGCAAAAACAAGTTAGACGTCCTCTAATTGTTGTTGCATGTTTTACGTGGCTGCTATGGGTTTCTAGCAAGAACGTTTCTTACCTACGCAAAAGCCACAACGTGATATGCCAATTTCTATTTACCCTTCATAAGGACCCTTTTCATCGAATCCGATCCGACTAAAGTGGGAGAGACAGACACCCGCTAGCCACCTTATGCAACTAGTGCATGTCAGTCGGTGGAACCTGTCTCACGTAAGAGTACGTGTAAGGTCGGTCCGGGCCGCTTCATCCCACGATGCCGCCGAATCAAGATAAGACTAGTAACGGCAAGTAAATTGACAAAATCGACGCCCACAACTACTTTGTGTTCTACTCGTGCATAGAAACTACGCATAGACCTAGCTCATGATGCCACTGTTGGGGAACGTAGCAGAAATTCAAAATTTTCTACGCATCACCAAGATCAATCTATGGAGTAATCTAGCAACGAGGGGAAGGGGAGTGCATCTACATACCATTGTAGATCGCGATGCGGAAGCGTTGCAAGAACGCGGATGAAGGAGTCGTACTCGTAGCGATTCAGATCGCGGTTGATTCCGATCTAAGCGCCGAACCACGGCGCCTCCGCGTTCAACACACGTGCAGCCCGGTGACGTCTCCCACGCCTTGATCCAGCAAGGAGAGAGGGAGAGGTTGGGGAAGACTCCGTCCAGCAGCAGCACAACGGCGTGGTGGTGATGGAGGAGCGTGGCACTCCAGCAGGGCTTCGCCAAGCACTGCGAGAGACGAGGAGGGAGAGGGGTAGGGCTGCGCCAAGAGAGAGGAGTCTCATGTCTATGGCAGCCCCAAAACCCCCACTATATATAGGGGAGGGGGAGGGGCTGCGCCCCCATCTAGGGTTCCCCCCCAAGGGGTGCGGCCAGCCCTAGATGCATCTAGGGGGGCGGCCAAGGGGGAGAGAGGGGGGCGCACCACTAGGTGGGCCTTAGGCCCATATGAGCCTAGGGTTTCCCCCCTTCCCCCTTCCCTGCGCCTTGGGCCCCTTGTGGGAGGCGCACCAGCCCACCTAGGGGCTGGTCCCCTCCCACACTTGGCCCACGCAGCCCTCTGGGGCCGGTGGCCCCACCTGGTGGACCCCCGGGACCCTCCCGGTGGTCCCGGTACGTTACCGATAGCACCCGAAACTTTTCCGGTGACCAAAACAGGACTTCCCTTATATAAATCTTTACCTCCGGACCATTCCGGAACTCCTCGTGACGTCCGGGATCTCATCCGGGACTCCGAACAACATTCGGTAACCACGTATATCTATTCCCTATAACCCTAGCGTCATCGAACCTTAAGTGTGTAGACCCTACGGGTTCGGGAACCATGCAGACATGACCGAGACGTTCTCCGGCCAATAACCAACAGCGGGATCTGGATACCCATGTTGGCTCCCACATGTTCCACGATGATCTCATCGGATGAACCACGATGTCGGGGATTCAATCAATCCCGTATACAATTCCCTTTGTCTATCGGTATGTTACTTGCCCGAGATTCGATCGTCGGTATCCCGATACCTTGTTCAATCTCATTACCGGCAAGTCTCTTTACTCGTTCCGTAACACATCATCCCGTGATCAACTCCTTGGTCACATTGTGCACATTATGATGATGTCCTACCGAGTGGGCCCAGAGATACCTCTCCGTTTACACGGAGTGACAAATCCCAGTCTCGATTCGTGCCAACCCAACAGACACTTTCGGAGATACCTGTAGTGCACCTTTATAGCCACCCAGTTACGTTGTGACGTTTGGTACACCCAAAGCATTCCTACGGTATCCGGGAGTTGCACAATCTCATGGTCTACAAAAATGATACTTGACATTAGAAAAGCTCTGAGCAAATGAACTACACGATCTTGTGCTAGGCTTAGGATTGGGTCTTGTCCATCACATCATTCTCCTAATGATGTGATCCCGTTATCAACGACATCCAATGTCCATGGTCAGGAAACCGTAACCATCTATTGATCAACGAGCTAGTCAACTAGAGGCTTACTAGGGACATGGTGTTGTCTATGTATCCACACATGTATCTGAGTTTCCTATCAATACAATTTTAGCATGGATAATAAACGATTATCATGAACAAGGAAATATAATAATAACCAATTTATTATTGCCTCTAGGGCATATTTCTAACAAAAGCACAGCTAACGTACTATAGGAAGCACTTCTATATTTAACACAAAGGCACAACTAATGTACTATAGGAAGCAATTCTAGTTTTAACACAAAGGCACAGCAAACGTACTATAGGAAGCACTTCTAGTAACACAAAAGCACTGCAAACGTACTATAGGAAGCACTTCTAGTTTTAACACAAAAGCACAACTAACGTACTATAGGAAACTGTTTGGATGAACACTCGTAACCTACTTTGTGAAGTATTTGTAACCCGCCGCAGTGAAGTGGAGGTATAAAGCATCATGGCAACACACATTAGCTAATGCAGGGAGGACATGTATCTGTTTCGTAGAACTTAGGGAACATCATTTCAAACATAAAATCAAGTGCAGAAGCTGGAAATCACTTACGGAACAAAGTTTTTCTTGAGGCACAAATTCTTCTATGTAGGCCTCTAGTCTGGGACTCATTTGAAAAAATGGCGCCTGAAAGCCAGGCGGTGGTTGGAAAGGCGTGCGCCTAATGTCTTTCAGCTACCATGCGGAAGGAAACAATTACAATCAAGTCAAATTAATACATGGCAGCTAAGTCATTATGTTGAGTCGAAAACTTCGCCAAAGGAAAATGATGAAAAGTTGACTCACCGTGTGTTTCCCAAAAATTCCATCCTCTGTTGACAGGCTGTCTATGTTAGCATAATTCTTAATGGCCTCTGTGTCCCACATGACAAGTCTTGCAGGAGTGTCAGATTCCAGGTCCATAATCTTCGTATCCATGTACTCAAAATACGTTATCTGCAAAGGGGGAAGAGGTAAAAATCAATCATGTTCTTGTAGCTGCTTGTGGATATAAAGAAATGTACAAGTTAGTGAACGAACCACTGGAATCAGGAGGCAGCCATACAGGGCGCCTGTGAATCCTTTGTCCTTGAAGGTCTGGAGTGATGCCACCAATTTCTCTGTGACAGCATTGCACCAATCATATGCTGATATATTACTTGCTGGTCCTTCTAGAGCGGCTAAGTAGTCGGGGCTAACGCAATCATATGTCGTTGGGCATAGAAATACCGCTGTTGCAAACATCACGAAAACCCATTGAAACACTTCTCCTGTCAGCTCCGGGGTTATGAGATCAGTTAACTCTCTGATGTTTGGAGCGTGCCCAGCATACCGAGTTTCAGACTTAACCTGACATCTGAAAGCTTCTGAGCATTTTCTAGGGATAATCTGCCCGCCTAATGGAATTCCTAAGATCCGGTGCACCGTGTATGAGTTGATAAGGAATCTGTATCCACTAGGCAGTATGAAACACCTGGAAGGGCAATCAAAATAGCGGACAAGCCAGCGAACGAAACACCTTGGAAGCTCGTGACAACACAGATCTAGAAGGTATCCAAAACCAATATCTCTAACAAGCTGCTTTTGTGGTTCTGTTAGCTTCTCACAGACAGTAATGAATTTCTGGAAGCTAAGTTTGGTGCTGAACTCTTCTTCATATTCACCCATTGTAACAGCTCTGTGGACAAAGATAAGAAATGACCTTTAACAAATGTATCGTTGAACCACATGCTTTTCTAGGAGAAGCTTACATACAAACGCCGAGTCAGCAAAACAGAGAGAAATATTTAAGCCGTGATTAAAAATGCAGCTAGAATGAGAGGCATTCATTTCCAAAGAAATTTCAATGACACACGCGAGATGCATGATAAAAAACACCTACTTCGAGGCAGCAAGCTGCTTCTTTGTCCTGTACTCCTCAACAAGCTTTTTGTGCGCTGCACGTTTTAACTCGATCCTTAGTCTCTCTGTCTCTAGTTGGTCATGAACCATGAAATCTTGGGTGACAATCTCTGTGCCATCGACAGACTGAGACTGAGTCTCCGACAGCTGTGGGGTGGAGTCCATCTCATCGAACTCTACATAAGAGGTCATGAGACATCATCGTTACCAGGTCAGCTATGTAAGATAGTTGTTAGCAGTCCATGTGAGAGCATCATCAACAGTTTGGTTAGCTAAGACGGATTCTAACTCTGAGTGCTTAAGTTTCATTGACCTCTGCAACTAATATAATCTGTGGTCACGAGAGTGCTTAAGTTTTGCATGGCTGGAGATATAACTCAACTTAGCAAAACCACGGTGCAAGCATGCAGTTGGCATGATTAAAGTGAGGTCAGCTGAGTCCTAATTTTAAATCCATAACCCTTCTCCCGTTAAGATGACGCAACAGTTTGAGCACGAACCAGCTGAAGATAATTGGATCCGGAACCGATATTTAAATCGCGCCCACCTGTTGTGTTGCGCACATGCGGTGTGTACGCAGCCCGTGGAATTGCTAGCACCGGTATTTTTTTGTTCAAACGTTGAATCGGTGGCATAATCATGGTGAGGAAGCAATGGATTACATGAACAGGAGATCCACGGTGAGTGAGATGAAGGAGACCGATAATTTTTCAGTGACGAGCGAGCTCTACGGAGGGATCATGACAAGACTGTAGGATTTCCTTTGGAGAGCTAGAATATGCTTCGCCTGTCACCACCGATGCTAGATGGAGAGAGATCTGGAACTCATCTGCGGACGACCCCACAAGTTAGTCAAATACTTAGAGGAACTATTTGAGAGCCCACATGTCAGTACGACTATGAAGTCCACCTACCACATCTTCTCACGCCAGATGGAGGTACTCCTCCTAGGACTCAATACGGCCGACCCCACAAGTTAGTGAGAGACTTAGAGGAAATAGTAATTGAGAGCCCACTTGTCAGTTCGACGGTCAAGTATAGTCGACCTACCACATCTCGTCACGCCGAAAAACATGTGCATCTCTCATGCGTCGCAAAACTTACCCCACCTATCAGGTGATTCTTTTCCTGCACGCAAAAAAGCAAAGCAGGCTCTTTCTTTCTCTCTCCTTCTCTCTCTCTCTCTCTCTCTCTTCTCTCTCTCTCCCAAATTCAGAATTATCCAAGGAGATCGCTGACAGACTGCAGGGCAGTAGCCCCCCCCCCCACAAATTCGAAAGGTGTGACTTCTGAACAATCAGCGCATGAGATTCAGCAATCAAAGGTTAGTAAAAAAAATCCTGATACACGAGATTCAATTTTCATGATGCTGGGTTTGGGTCTATGCCGAAACCTCACTTCATTATATCTTTGTTGTCATGATACATGCTGGATGGTTTTTTAGTTTCCGAGTCCTTCTTTTCCGGCGGTAGGTAGTGTGGTTCTTAATTCAACATTGCGCTTCTGTCGGATTTTGGGTTCCGGCAAAACCCTTAAGGTTCGAACTCTGGGGTGCGCGTGAAGATCTCTCCCTCAGTGATCACGCCCTCACACGCTTCGCGATCTCTAGGCTAGCACGACGAACTCGCAACACAAGGGACACAAGATTTATATTGGTTCGGGCCATCGTTGTGGTGTAATACCCTACTCCAGTGTGTGGTGGTGGATTGCCTCTTGGGATGAGGATGAACAGTACAAGGGGAAGAACAGCCTCCTGAGGAGAGGTGTTCTTGTGCTTGGTGAACTTGAGGGTGTGTGAGGATTGCTCTCGATGGGATCCGTCCTACTGTGGTGGCTAGTCCTATTTATAGAGGCCCTGGTCCTCTTCCCAAATATTGAGCGGGAAGGGATCCCACAACGGCCAATTTGAAAGGGGACAGCTAGTACAACTTATCCTGACAAAAGTAGTCTTCGCCTGCAAAAGGCTCTGGTGGTGACGCCGTCTTGGGCTCCACGGTGACCTCCATCCTGCCGTCCTGCTGGTCTTGGTCTCGTTGCACCGATAGGGAAACCTTTGCTTGATGCCTTGGTACTCCTCGCCTGCGCTTGCCCCCTTAGCACCAAAGAGGACGAAAGGACACTGTGCGCGCTGGCGCCCGCCTGGCCTCGTTCGTCATGGCTCACGTCACTGGAACCTCACGAGGTTTGCCTTGCCTTGATCTCTCCGCCCCTCGCGAGCCAGCCGGGTGAGGCCACTCCCGAGGAGGTCTTATGTCGTCCGCCCCCCGCCATAGAGCAGACGAGGTCTTCGGCTTCCGGGAGCTGGGGTGTCTCTGCGAGGGCTTTGGCTTCAGGGGCTTGGTGGTCTGCTAAAGCAGCAGCTGCTTCAGGAGCTTCGCCTTGGCGTCGCGCCGCTTCATCCGGCCTTGTGGTTCCCCCTGGCGGGTCCTTGATCTGGCGCTCTTCTCTGAGGTCCACCAACGCTGCGCTGGCAGAGTGGGGTGTGGCAGACAGGTAGAGCACCAAGGGTTTGAGGGGTCGAGGTGCCACCATCACTGGTGGGCTGGTCAGGTATCTCTTGAGGTCTTGAAACGCTTGGTCAGCTTCCGGAGTCCACTCGAATGGGCCCTTTTTCTTCATCATCTTGAAGAACGGTAGGGCACGCTCTCCCAGCTTGGAGATAAAGCGGCCCAACGCAGTCACATGGCCAGTAAGCTTCTGCATCTCCTTAAGGGTCTGCAGCGGGCTCATGTCTTCGATTGCCCTGACCTTCTCTGGGTTCGCCTCGATCCCTCTATGGGATACGAGGAAACCCAGCAGCTTGCCGGAAGGGACACCGAACACGCACTCTTCTGGGTTGAGCCGTAAGTTCACCAAGTGTAGGCTTGCGAAAGTCTCCTCCAGATCTTGGATCAAGGTTCTCGCCTCCCGAGACTTCACCACGATGTCGTCGACGTAGGCCTCTGCGTTTCTCCCGAGCTGCCGCCCTAAGGCGATGTGCATCAGCCGCTGAAAGGTTGCGCCAGCGTTGCGCAGGCCGAAAGGCATGCAAGTATAGCAGTAAACCCCACACGGGGTCAGGAAGGCGGTCTTCTCCACATCTTTTACCGCCATCTTGATCTGGTGGTAGCCCGAGAACGCATCTAGGAAGCACAACAAATCACACTCTGCGGTGGAGTCGACGATCTGGTCGATGCGTGGAAGCGGGAATGGATCTTGGGGGCAGGCTTTGTTGAGGTTGGTGAAGTCGACACACATGCGCTCCTTCCCACCTTTCTTCGGCACCAAAACGGGGTTTTCCAGCCACTCGGGGCACCGAACTTCGCGAATGGCGCCCGCTGCCTCCAGCTTGCGAGTTTCTTGGAAGATGAAGGCCTGCTTCTCCGTGGACTATCGCCTCGCCCGCTACTTCACAGGGCGTACGTTGGGGAACACCCTTAAGTGATGCCGAATCACCTCTCTCGGGACCCCCACCAGCTGCTTGGGTTCCCATGCGAATATCTCCTTGTTTGCGTGCAAGAACTTCACCAACGCTTCCTCTTGGTCAGGGTCGAGGTCAACACCTATGGTGAAGGTGGCTCCTGAGGACCCGTCCTCATCGACGGGCACCTGCTTGGTTTCCGCCTTGTCTTGGGTGAATAGCTACTTCTTCTTAGTTGGTGCGGCTCCCTTGGCCTCGGGGGCGCCTGCGCCGGCACGCTGCACCGCCGCGATGGTCTTGAAAGCAAGCTTGAGCGCCAGCAGAGCCTCCTTGGTGCCCCCCTCGACGGTGAGGACGCCCTTGCTCCCAGGCATCTTCATGAGGTTGTAAGCCGGATGGGTTGCTGCCATAAACTGGGCCAGTGCTGGGTACCCGAGGATGGCGTTGTATGGGAGGCCGATGCGGGCGATGTCGAAGTCGACCAGCTCGGTGCGGTAGTTGTCGCATGTGCCGAAGGTGACAGGAAGGCGGATCTGCCCCAGGGAGCGGGCAGTGTCGCCGCCAACTCCTGAGAAGGGCTTGCTGAGGCGGAGCCGCTCGAGTGGTACGTGAAGGAGGCTGAAGGCTTCCATGGAGAGCACGTTGAGGCCGCCGCCGCCGTTGATGAGGGTCTTGGTGACGGCCACGTTGCAGATGGTGGGAGTGCAAAGCATTGGGAGCATACCCGAGCTGGCGGTGGAAACGGGATGGTCCCCTGAGTCGAAGGTGAGGTCGGCCTCAGGCGCGGCCCAGCCCGGCGAAGCCCCCGAGCGCTTGGAAGCGGCGCCGATCTGGCGAAGGAATGGCTTGATGTGGTGGTCCGAGGGCGGTGCTTGCGAGCCGCCGAGGAGGGCCGCGACCGCGTGGGGTGCCGATGTCGCGAAGCACGCGACGAAGAGATCGCGCAGCTCCTCCCAAGATGTCACTGTGGATCCGGGGAGGTTGAGCAGCCAGGCGCACGACACACCGGTCAGGGCCATGGGCAGCCAGTTGGCCATGACCTTGTTGTCGCCTCCGGCCTTAAGGAAGGCTTCTTCGTAGCCTAGCAGGAAGGCCACCGGATCTGCCACGCCGTTGTAGCGTGGCGGCATCTCCGGCTTGAACTTGGGCGGCCATTGCACCCGCCGCAAGGCGGGAGCGAGGGCTCGGAGCCCCCTGGCCCTGTCGCCGGCATCGGTTGTCGGGGCAGGAAGCGCTGCGCTCGCCATGGGGGCGGAGCACGGCGTCAGCGTGGAGCAGATCAACAGAAGGAAAACTCCGGCGCACCCCTACCTGGCGCGCCAAATGTCGGATTTTGGGTTCTGGCAAAACCCTTAAGGTTCGAACTCTGTGGTGCGCGCGAAGATCTCTCCCTCACTGATCGCCCTCACACGCTTCGCGATCTCTAGGCTAGCACGACGAACTCGCAACACAAGGAACACAAGATTTATACTGGTTCGGGCCACCGTTGTGGTGTAATACCCTACTCCATTGTGTGGTGGTGGATTGCCTCTTGGGCTGAGGATGAACAGTACAAGGGGAAGAACAGCCTCCTGAGGAGAGGTGTTCTTGTGCTTGGTGAACTTGAGGGTGTGTGAGGATTGCTCTCGATGGGATCCGTCCTACTATGGTGGCTAGTCCTATTTATAGAGGCCCTGGTCCTCTTCCCAAATATTGAGCGGGAAGGGATCCCACAACGGCCAATTTGAAATGGGACAGCTAGTACAGCTTATCCTGACAAAAGTAGTCTTCGCCTGCAAAAGGCTCTGGTGGTGACGCCGTCTTGGGCTCCCCGGTGACCTCCGTCCTGCTGGTCTTGGTCTCGTTGCACCGATAGGGAAACCTTTGCTTGATGCCTCGGTACTCCTCGCCTGCGCTTGCCCCCTTAGTACCAAAGAGGATGCAAGGACACTGTGCGCGCTGGCGCCCGCCTGGCCTCATTCGTCATGGCTCACGTCACTGGAACCTCGCGAGGTTTGCCTTGCCTTGATCTCTCCGCCCCTCGCGAGCCAGCCTGGTGAGGCCGCTCCCGAGGAGGTATTATGTCGTCCGCCCCGCGAGGCTTGGCCCCTCGCAAGGGTCTTGAAAGCTTGTTGGTGAAGATGGGACGTACGGGCGCGCTCGCAGAGCCACGCCGTGGGCCGCAGGCAGACAAGTCTGGGGACCCCCGTTCCCTGAATGCCGACAGCTTCTGTTGAAAAGTATTACGATGTTATTGCCTAAGTTGGTCCTCGAGAAGCTGCAGACATAAATTCTGTTCGCTAGTTGTTGTTGCTTAGAATCATTGTGACGGTGCTGATGAAATATCTGAGGTTGGAATGCATAGTACAAAACTGCTTGGTTGTACGTTGTTGATGAATTCGTTGTGGTCGGGATTCATGGTTATCTTTGTGTTAAGTGTTGCACAAGCAAACTAGTATCAGAGGACATCACTTGGGTTGAGGTTGCAGTTTAATTAAAAATTAATATATGTATATATTTATATATCTCAATTATATAGAACTAAAAATATACGCTGTTGTGTGGTAAGTGTGAAAGGTTAGTAAGAACGATTGAGATCGACTTGGAAAAGTTACAACACTGATGCTGCAGGTGTGTAACCTTTATTTTTATTACGTCTCTTTTTCCGGCAGATGTTCAGGACTGCATCATCTGATCAGGACAACAGGGACGGTCGGTCTTTGAACGATATTGGCAAGGATTATGGGAGGAAGGTAATAGTAAGGAAGTTGAACATTTGCGTTTGTGGTTATTTGGTCTTTCATTTCTGGAACGTTTGCTGTCAAGGTGCCACCACTGAGCACCAAAGAGTAGATCATTAACAAAAAAATAATTAATATCTCCTGGATGAATGTTGTAATATCTGTTTATCATGTGCATCTACTCTGTAGTTGAATATCGAGAGGTGGAAGAAAAAATTTTACTACAAAACGAGAAGAAGATCAAGGATGCAGATGCCGTCCAACAGGCACATGCCATGCGGGCTGGAATAATTGGAGTCAAGAGTGGGATGCAAGTTCTTGGCAAACGTCCCAACCAGGAGCATGGTGTTCAGCAGATAGCTGCGAAGAGGAGTATTGTAAGCATCAAAGACTCCACTATGCAGACTGTGCAGGTAACGGTGAAAACTTGAAACGCTGATTTTGAACGTTGGTGGAAGTTTTATGTGCTAATTCTTCATTATACTCACACGTGCCTCTAATTATTTTTTGGTTTCAAGACACAGATGTCCACAAAGGCGTGGAGCGGGCGCTGTGACGGCCCAACGGTTGAAGGCGGTCATAATGAAGAGGTACAAGGTAACAAAATTTCCTTTGATGCAAGCAGAAGGATGATTGGCAACAAAAGCATTGGTGTTCAAGGATTCAATACGGTTTGCACAAACAAGAAGAGCCCAACGACAAAATCAAACATAGGAGGAATAAACCTTACCGTACAGCAGCACCAGAAAGCAATACAGGTGACAACAAATATGAACACGCAACAACATTTAAATCAAATGTATTTTTTGTGAGCTATTTTTTCTTTGTTTTCGCCCGGTATATTTAAATTATAGTATCTTGCACACGCGGGTGTATGAGCAAGGAAGCAAGTATCACAGTAGTCCACAGTTCAATGAAAACATAAGGCAAGGGCCTTTGAAAGGATCACCTCTGGCGTTCAACATGAGGGGTCCTTCCAAAGGATCTCCGATGGCATTCCGAATCGTCAGCGAAATCACCAATGCACGGAGGTTGTCGCCAAGGTTTGCTGGACAAGAGAGGCATGGGAAAACAAAGGTGATGTCGGAACTATGCTTTTTCAGTTCAACACACAGAGAGTATTATGGAAGGACATGGTAAAGTGCAAAACAGGGGGACGGCTGTCCGTCTGGTATGGCTGTATGTGCAGTTGTTCTCCTGTATAGGATGCTACAACAAGCACTCTTGTTGTGCCTCTCTTGTTGTATGGTGCAAACAGAAGGACAGCTGTGCCTCTGGTCCAGATGTATGTGTAGCATAGTCGCATCCATGCTGCTGGGTATAATTTGAATAGTGCCTCTGGTATACCACTTATGCTTGGTGAAGAGGCACGGGTCTGGTTTTGGTATACCAGATGAGCCCTGATGAATCATATAAATCTTTTGTTTACAAATTTAAAAAAATGCATATGCTGCTCTGGACATCTAATTCTGTTTCATGCCATGTGTTCAGGACTTGGCGGAGGGGAACAAATGAGGCAAAGAAATATCATAGTTCTCTATCCATTTTGAAGGGAACACGACGTCCACAGCAGCAAGTAGCATACAACGCCAGCACGGATTGCATGGTAGAAGCAGCACAGTCCCTTGGATGCACGAGTGCCGGAGAAACAAGGAGCAGCATTGCACAATGCGACAGTGGAGAAGTAGAATCATTTATGGATTTGACCGTGCCATGCAGAAACGGCGATGTTGCATGTGACAAACAATAGAGCAGCAGCAGCTCCGCTGTAAGTGGACCTGTGGCCGGCGATGAAACTGATGTCGTCAGAAGTGAATGCGATCAGACGAACGAAGACACGGTAGACAGAATCATCATGGTGCCGCCGACCATTGTAGAGAAAGAAATGGACGACATGTTCAAAGAAGGCATATACCCAACGATTCAGGAGGTCACTGAAGCGCTCGAACCAGAGGGTGGTATGGTATTAGGATCATTGGATGAGTGCTTTTTCTTTTTCTGTAGATATGCGAGAATGGTTGGCTTTGCTGCCAAGCGATCAATGAGCAGAAGATCGACATATGATCGGCAGCTTGACAAGTAGGTGTTTTAGTGCACCAAGGAAGGCCAGAATAAAACAACTGAGAGACATGTTAAGGAGAGAAGGAGCAATTGCTTGATCCGGACAAGCTGCCCAGTCCAAATAACAGCCAAGAGGGATACAGATAGGAGGAAATGGTATCTGAAGAACGTGCGCTTAGAGCATAACCACCAACTTCACCCATCTGATTGGATGCTGAAGTTCATGAGATGCTATAAGAAGATGACACCTCAGGAGAAATTCTTTATACAAGTGCTGCAGAAGGAGAGGTTAGAACCAAGGAAGGTTATGCAGATTTTTACTGCCATGGGGAAATCGAGGCGAGAAATTATGCTCGACACGATTGATATAAGCAACATTGCATGCCGGGACAGGGCTGGAGAGCGCAGTATTGATATTGAGGACACCATGCAACTGTTTGCCGATATGTAGAGGCGGAGGCTGGGATTCCACCATGTGAAAGAGACAGAGAACAATGTAGTGCGGAGCCTGTTCTGGACAGACTCCTTGTGCAAGATGAATTATGAGCTATATGGAGATTTCGTGTCTTTTGACACGACATTCTCTACCAATATATATGGCTTGCCATTTGCACCAATTATACATGTCGACAACCATGGGTCGACCGTCCTGTTTGGAGTAGGCCTTTTGAAGGATGAGAAAATAGGGTCATTCAAGTGGATCCTAAGCATGTTTGTTGAGGCAATGGGAGGAAAAGATCTGAAATACATAATAACAGACCAGGACAAGGCGATGAAGACTGCAATAAAGGAAGCTCTTCTGAGAACGAGGCACAGGTTCTGCTGGTGGCTGATAACCCACAAGTATAGGGGATCAATTGTAGCCTCTTTCGATAAGTAAGAGTGTCGAACCCAACGAGGAGCTAAAGGTAGAACAAATATTCCCTCAAGTTCTATCGACCACCAATACAACAGTTCGCTTTACCGAAAACAAGTATGAAACTAGAAGTACTTTGTAGGTGTTTTTGGATAGGTTTGCAAGATAATAAAGAGCGCGTAAATAAAAAGTAGGGGATGGTTAGATAAAGACACAACTAAATTAGTTTTAGTAGAGAGCTTTCTGTTACGAGAAAGTTATTTGTCCCTAGGCAATCGATAACTAGACCGGTAATCATTATTGCAATTTTATTTGAGGGAGAGGCATAAGCTAACATACTTTCTCTACTTGGATCATATGCACTTATGATTGGAACTCTGGAAAGCATCCGCAACTACTAAAGATCATTAAGGTAAAACCCAACCATATCATTAAAGCATCAAGTCATGTTTATCCCATACGCAACAACCCCCTTACTCGGGTTTGTGTTTAAGTCACTCACGCAACCCACTATAAGCGAATCATGAATGTATGGCAAAACCCTACAACGGGGATCCCTCACGCTTGCGTGACACGGAGAGCACCATAGGACAGCACCAATAATAAAACATGCAACTCAAACCAATCTTGATCATCAAATAACCCATAGGACAAAACAGATCTTCTCAAACATCATAGGATAGCCATACATCATTGGGAAATAATATATAGCGTTGAGCACCATGTTTAAGTAGAGATTACAGCGGGTAAGAGAGGGGTTACACCGCTGCATAGAGGGGGTAAGAGTTGGTGATGATGGCGGTGAAGTTGTTGGTGAAGATTGCGGTGATGAGGATGGCCCCGGCGGTGTTCCGGCGCCACCGGAAGAGAGGGGGAGAGGGCCCCCCTTCTTCTTCTTCTTCCTTGACCTCCTCCCTAGATGGGAGAAGGGTTTCCCTCTGGTCCTTGGTCTCCATGGCATGGGAGGGGCGAGAGCCCCTCCGAGATTGGATCTGTCTCTCTGTCTCTCTCTGTTTCTGCGTTCTCTGATTCAGCCCTGACACCGTTTCTTTAATATCCGGAGATCCGTAACCCCGATTGGGTTGAATCTTTTGCCCAGATTTTTCTCATAAAATTAGCTTTCTTGCGGCAAAAGAAGAGCGTCAACCGCCTTACGGGGTGCCCACGAGGGTCCAGGGCGCGCCCCCTGCCTCGTGGCCCCCTCGGGCACCATCTCGCGTTGATTTTACTTCCCAAAAATCATAAATATTCCAAAATAATTCTTCGTCCGTTTTTATCCCGTTTGGACTCTGTTTGATATTGGGTTTCTGCGAAATGTAAAACATGCAACAAATAAGAACTGGCACTGGGCACTGGATCAATATATTAGTCCCAAAAATAATATAAAAAGTTGCCAAAAGTATATGAAAGTTGAATAATATTGGCATGGAACAATCAAAAATTATAGATACGACGGAGACATATCAGCATCCCCAAGCTTAATTCCTGCTCGCCCTCGAGTAGGTAAATGATAAAAAAGATAATTTTTGATGTGGAATGCTACCTAGCATAATCTTGATCATATGTCTAATCATGGTATGAATATTAAGACACGAGTGATTCAAAGCAATAGTCTATCATTTGACATAAAAACAATAATACTTCGAGCGTACTAATAAAGCAATCATGTCTTTTCAAAACAACATGGCCAAAGAAAGTTATCCAAAATCATATAGTCTGGCTATGCTCTATCTTCATCACACAAAGTATTTAATCATGCACAACCCCGATGACAAGCCAAGCAATTTTTGCATACTTTAGTAATCTCAAACTTTTTCAACTTTCACGCAATACATGGTGGTGGTGGGGGTTATGTGGAAAAGACAAAAAGGAGAAAGTCTCACATCAACTAGGTGTATCAACGGGCTATGGAGATGCCCATTAATAGATGTCAATGTGAGTGAGTAGGGATTGCCATGCAACGGATGCACTAAGAGCTATAAGTGTATGAAAGCTGAAACTGGAAACTAAGCGTGGGTCTGCATCCAACTTGCTTGCTCATGAAGACCTCGGGCGTTTGAGGAAGCCCATCATCGGAATATACAAGCCAAGTTCTATAATGAGAATTCCCACTAGTATATGAAAGTGAAAGCATAGGATACTCTCTCTATGAAGAACATGGTGCTCCTCTGAAGCACAAGTGTGGTAAAAGGATAGTAACATTGCCCCTTCTCTCTTTTTCTCTCATTTTTTATTTTCCTTTTTTGGTGGGCTTCTTTGGCCTTTTTTATTTGGGCTTCTTTGGCCTCTTTTATTTTTCATAAAGTCCGGAGTCTCATCCCGACTTGTGGGAGAATCATAGTCTCCATCATCCTTTCCTCACTAGGGCAATGCTCTAATAATGATGATCATCACACTTTTATTTTACTTACAACTCAATATTACAACTCGATATAGAAAAAAGATATGACTATATGAATGCCTCCGGCGGTGTACCGGGATGTGCAATGATCTAGCGTAGCAATGGCATCAAAAAACGGACAAGCCATGAAAACATCATGCTAGCTATCTTACGATCATGCAAAGCAATATGACAATGAATGCTCAAGTCATGTATATGATGATGATGGAAGTTGCATGGCAATATATCTCGGAATGGAAATGCCATGATAGGTAGGTATGGTGGCTGTTTTGAGGAAGATATAAGGAGGCTTATGTGTGATAGAGTGTATCGTATCACGGGGTTTGGATGCACCGGCGAAGTTTGCACCAACTCTTGAGGTGAGAAAGGGCAATGCACGGTACCGAAGAGGCTAGCAAGGATGGAAGGGTGAGAGTGTGTATAATCCATGGACTCAACATTAGTCATAAAGAACTCATATACTTATTGCAAAAATCTACAAGCCACCGAAAACAAAGTACTACGCGCATGCTCCTAGGGGGATAGATTGGTAGGAAAAGACCATCGCTCGTCCTCGACCGCCACTCATAAGGAAGACAATCAATAAATAAAATTGTGCTCCAACTTCATCACAAAGCGGTTCACCATACGTGCATGCTACGGGAATCACAAACCTCAACACAAGTATTTCTACTAATCCACAGTCGCCCACTAGCATGACTCTAATATCACCATCTTTATATCGCAAAACTATTGCAACGAATCAAACATATCATATTCAGCGATCTACAAGTTTATCTAGGATTTTATGACTAACCATGTGAATGACCAATTCCTGGCATCTCTCTAAATAGATATAAGTGAAGCAAGAGAGTTTAATTCTTTCTACAAAAGATATGCCCACGCTCTAACAAATATAAGTGAAGCAAAATAGCATTCTTCAAATGGCGGTTTTCTATGTGAAGAGAAACAGGCAATCCAAACTTCAAATGATATAAGTGAAGCACATGAAGCATTCTATAAAGCCATACTCAAAAGATTTAAGTGAAGTGCAATGAGCATTCTATAAATCAACCAAGGACTATATCATACCAGCATGGTGCATAAAATAAAAGTGAAAACTAAATGCAAAAGACGCTCCAAGACTTGCACATATCGCATGAACGAAACGAATCCGAAAACATACCGATACTTGTTGAAGAAAGAGGGGATGCCTTCCGGGGCATCCCCAAGCTTAGACGATTGAGTCTCCTTGAATATTTACTTGGGGTGCCTTGGGAATCCCCAAGCTTTAGTTCTTGCCTCTCTTCCTTTTCCTCATATCGAAACCTCCTCGATCAAACACTTCATCCACACAAAACTTCAACAGAAAACTCGGTAAGATCCGTTAGTATAATAAAGCAAATCACTGCTCTAATTACTGTAGCAAACCAATTCATATTTTGTTTTTGCATTGTGTCTACTGTAATATAGATTTTCCATGGCTTAATCCACTGATATAAATTGATAGATTCATCAAAACAAGCAAACTATGCATCAAAAACAGAATCTGTCAAAAACAGAACAGTCTGTAATAATCTGAACATTCACCATACTTCTGATACTTTAAAAATTCTGCCAAAATTAGGAAAAATAAAAAATTTGTATATAAGGACAGTGCAAAAAGAATCAGAACCATTTGACGTTCCAGTAAAAAATGTAAAATCGAGCACTACAGCCAAAGTTTCTGTCCTGCACCGTACAAACCAACAAGCATTGTAAACATCCTAAAGGCAAACCTTGGCACATTATTTTTATAATATAATGGAATTGTACAAGGGGATAATTATTTTTATTGAAAAGTTTCTGTAATCAAGATTCACAAAGTTTCCGTGAGCATGAACATAGTTCAAGGCTAGCTCCCACTTTAACAATGCTCTTCTTTCTCACTTTCGCTTTTCTTTTTGAAAAATTTTAGGTTCCCCTCTTTATTTATTTTTGTTTTTGTTTTTTTATGAAAGCACACAACAGAAGTAAATGACTCTCTAAAACTTCCGGGTTGTCTCCCTGGCAACGCTTTCTTTAAAGCCATTAAGCTAGGCATATAGTGCTCAAGTAGTGAATCCACCCGGATCCCAAGGTATATCAAAGCCAATTTAATTTAGCAATGATTTGGCATTTAGTAGTGAGCACAAAGCAACATAAATCAAGCAATGATGAAGTCTAACTCTCTTCCTATTCATCGGCATGTCATAAAAGAACAATTCATGCACACATAGTAAAGGCCAATGCATAGTATAAACAGTTTCTTGCAATTTTATCGTATTGGAAACATAGAGAGGTGGAGATATAGTTCCTCTCTCATAATAATTGCAAGTAGGAGCAGCAAGCACATGCATATTATATTAATAAAAATCATCATGTGTAATAGTAAAAGGCAACCCATCAATATAATCCTTGATAAGAGCAAACTTCTCCGATATAGTGTAGTTTGGAGAATTCAAAAAGATAATAGGACTGTCATGCGTGGGTGCAATAGCAACAATTTCATGTTTAACATAAGGAACTATAGCAAGTTCATCTCCATAAGCATAATTCATATTGGCATCTTGGCTACAGGCATAGCAAGCATCATCAAAAAGGGATATTTCAAGAGAATCAACGGGATCATAACAATCATCATAGCATTCATCCTTCGCTAAGCACGAAGGGAAATTAAACAATGTAGGAGTTGAAGAGTTACTCTCATTAGAAGGTGGGAACGGGTAGCTAATCCGCTCTTCCTCCTTTTTTTCTTCGCTCTCCTCCTCATCTTTTTCATCCAATGATCTCACAATGTCATTAATTTCTTCTTCCATAGACTCCTGCAAAATATTAGTCTCTTCTTGGACAGCGGAGACTTTCTCAATAAACGCATCAATATAGGAATTATATTCATAATTATCATAGCAATATTTCAATATAGCAAAATTTTCAGGCCTATAAACATCATCATCAAAAGCTTCATACTTTTCAAACAAAGATTCAATTTCATAAGCACCCTTAAAAGCAACAAATTCTTCTATTTGTTCCACATCATAGTAATCATATATACCATTAGCATAAGAAGCCAAGGTTTTATCATCATTAAATTTGCATGAAAAGGGAAGGTGTGGAGCCTTCATCCTAGAGCAACAAGTATAATCATATCTCAAGCAAAGTTGCCGAGCATACCAATGCAACATATGAATTTGAACCCATAATATTTTCCCTTTTTGAGTCAAGCGTTAATCCCTAAAGTATTCACATTGATCCAATGTGTCTCCCATACATAGTTGAATGGGGTTTTCTCGGGATTATTGAAGTAGTACATAATATCTTTCACATAACCAGCATTGAGGGTTTTAGGAGGTTCCCCATCTCCATGAGTAGCAAGTACACCTAATTTTTTTGGTATTTCGTGTTCCATATCCATAACTAAAGATAGAGAACAACTACGAACAGAAAATAAAAATTACTTAGTGATAAAGCAAACAAGCACACACGAGAATATTCACCCCACGCTATTGCTCCCCGGCAACGGCGCCAGAAAAAGGTCTTGATAACCCACAAGTATATGGGATCAATTGTAGCCTCTTTCGATAAGTAAGAGTGTCGAACCCAACGTGGAGCTAAAGGTAGAACAAATATTCCCTCAAGTTCTATCGACCACCCATACAACTCTAGGCACACTTGACGTTCGCTTTACCGGAAACAAGTATGAAACTAGAAGTACTTTGTAGGTGTTTTTGGATAGGTTTGCAAGATAATAAAGAGCGCGTAAATAAAAAGTAGGGGCTGTTTAGATAAAGACACAACTAAATTAGTTTTAGTAGAGAGCTTTTTGTTATGAGAAAGTTATTTGTCCCTAGGCAATCGATAACTAGACCGGTAATCGTTATTGCAATTTTATTTGAGGGAGAGGCATAAGCTAACATACTTTCTCTACTTGGATCATATGCACTTATGATTGGAACTCTAGCAAGCATCGGCAACTACTAAAGATCATTAAGGTAAAACCCAACCATAGCATTAAAGCATCAAGTCCTCTTTATCCCATATGCAACAACCCCCTTACTCGGGTTTGTGTTTAAGTCACTCACGCAACCCACTATAAGCAAATCGTGAATGTATTGCAACACCCTACAGCGGGGATCCCTCACGCTTGCGCGACACAGAGAGCACCATAGGACGACACCAATAATAAAACATGCAACTCAAACCAATCTTGATCATCAAATAACCCATAGGACAAAACGGATCTACTCAAACATCATAGGATAGCCATACATCATTGGGAAATAATATATAGCATTGAGCACCATGTTTAAGTAGAGATTACAGCGGGTAAGAGAGGGGTTGCACCGCTGCATAGAGGGGGAAGAGTTGGTGATGATGGCGGTGAAGTTGTTGGTGAAGATTGCGGTGATGAGGATGGCCCCGGCGGTGTTCCGGCGCCACCGGAAGAGAGGGGGAGAGGCCCCCCTTCTTCTTCTTCTTCTTCTTCTTCCTTGACCTCCTCCCTAGATGGGAGAAGGGTTTCCCCTCTGGTCCTTGGTCTCCATGGCATGGGAGGGGTGAGAGCCCCTCTGAGATTGGATCTGGCTCTCCGTCTCTCTCTGTTTCTGCGTTCTCTGATTCTGCCCTGGCGCTGTTTCTTTTATATCCGGAGATCCGTAACTCCGATTGGGTTGAATCTTTCACCCAGATTTTTCTCATAAAATTAGCTTTCTTGCGGCAAAAGAAGAACATCAACCGCCTTTACGGGGTGCCCACGAGGGTCCAAGGCGCGCCCCTGCCTCATGCCCCCCTCGGGCACCATCTCGCGTTGATTTTACTTCCCAAAAATCATAAATATTCCAAAATAATTCTCCGTCCGTTTTTATCCCGTTTGGACTCTGTTTGATATTGGTTTTCTGCGAAACATAAAACATGCAACAAATAGGAACTGGCACTGGGCACTGGATCAATATGTTAGTCCCAAAAATAATATAAAAAGTTGCCAAAAGTATATGAAAGTTGAATAATATTCGCATGGAACAATCAAAAATTATAGATACGACGGAGACGTATCAGTGGCATATTAGGAAGAACATGAAGGAAAATAACGCAACAGTGTTTGCGCATCACCCTGGGATGTCTGATGATTTATTTCGAATCGTCAAAACCTCACTAGATCAAGACGAGTTTGAGCGTTCCTGGAAAGCAGCAATTTCTGTGCACAAGGCGGAAGGCAACAAACACCTGAACATGCTATGGGAAATCCGAAATTTCTGGGTGCCGGCCTACTTCAAGGACTACCTCTATCCTTTCTCGTCAACAACCACTCGCAGTGAGAGCACAAATTCGATGTGGAAGAATTACGTCGACCATAAGGACACTATAAAAAGGTTTGTTGGTGCGTATCACATGATTCAGCAAAATTGCCTTGCGACGCTTGACAAGAAAAGACACCGAACAGTCGAGAAGACGCCATCACTAGAGACGGGTTTTCCGATTGAGAGACAAGCAAGTGAAGTATACACGAATGAAATTTTTAGGAAATTCCAGCTGGAGCTACGGAAGCGGACATACTACAAGTGCTCTGACCTGGCAAAGGGGAGGCAGTACTTCTTAAAAAGGATTATTGAGCCTGGAACAAAAGAGTGGAAACCATATCCAGGCAAGGAATTTGACAGGTCTGAGTTTAGGGTAGATGTGGATGAGCAAAAGTAAATATACAACTGCAGCTGCAAGAAAATGAGTAGGGATGGCGTTCAGTGCTGCCATGTGCTTAAGGTGATGGACCAAACAGGCATGATCGATCAACTTCCAAAACCCTTCATCATCCCCAGATGGTCCAGGAATCTATCAGAGAGTCTGAAAGTTCTGTCTACAAGTCAAGGTGATAGCATGACTCGCACAAGACGATGAAACTATGAGATTTGGCCTCGCTTACGCTGAGTTGTCGGATATCTGTTCAAATGCTTGCAGAAAAGAGAAGGCATATAGTGTGCTACGAGAGTGTACGCTAGATATGAAAATAAAAGTCATGTCGGCACTTGCTGAGGAACCAGACACAGGCATTCTTGCCGAAACTCTCAAGAACCCTCCCATGAGTGGCTCAAGGGGCACAAAAAAAGGAGATCGAACCAAAGCTGGTTCTGAGAAGAAAGGAAAAGGCAACAAAGCCGCATCCAAGTGCGGCCATTGTGGAGTAAAGGGTCACAGGAAAACAAACTGCCCGGGAAACCCAGAAGTCCAGGAGAGGATGAGGATTGAAGAGGAGAAGAGGAAATCGCAGCAGGAGAAGAGGGCAAGGTCAATGAAAGGCCGACAACACCGACAACACCATCGAGGACATCAAACGGCTCAGGAGAATGCACTCCAAGCCCAGAGGAAGACGTCAGACGCCAGCTACTCCAGCGACCCCACTGACAATAGGGAGCATTTACCAAAGTCTTGCATCTACGCCAGAATCGAACATCACACAAGCCAGGCACACAGAATGCACGCAGGGAAGCCCGGGACAAGGCATGGAATCTGCGCAGTGCATTTCCAGAAAGGAAAGATCTGAGTTGAGACTTTTTGGTACCGGACAACAGTACGAACAGAAAAATTAAAAGGTAATAATGCAGCTTAAACAGGACGTAAGCAAAAAACAGTGATGACCGCAATCTTTCGCTTTGTTTTTATGCATGTATATTAATTTTACAGGTAAATAGGTTGAATAGCTACACACAAGGGTGGGATTGCACAAGGGTGGAGAAGGAAGAATGGATCGCTAAACATTCAAAAACATGGCCGCACATGGAGCGATGAAATAGCAAGCGATCGGTGAGGAGGGCGGGCGGGTGTCGATTGTTTATTTTTTCGTGCTGTGGTTATAAGAACGGCTTGTAAGTTAATTTGCTGCAGTTATAGAAACAAAACAAATTTAAATAAGAACGCCTTTTGCTTCTTTATGTATTTTTACTCGGCGGAGAAAAATATCAGAGGCACAGGTTTCATTGTTATTTTCCGCAGCCGCGTCGGTTTCTGAACATGGATGTTGTAAGCATACAAGCATGCTTCTCTGCTGCGTGACAGAGAGATAAAAATAACTAAAGGGCACAGGCAGCCACGGCCGTGCCACTGGTGAGTGTTCAACCGTGACTCTCACGGTTGCATGGTCACGCCCGCCGTTATGGAACGAAAACATTTTTGAGCACATAATCTAGGTCATGCTTTTGGGGCCGCATAACCGTGGCTTTCGTGGTAACGGTGCCTCGCCTGCTCTCACGTCTGTTCTTCTGTTATGAATGCATGTCTGTAAGTAATTGAAATATAGAGCACATAACCGTGCTTGCGATGCGTGTCCAACCGTGCCTCATGTGCCTTCACGCCGTGCTTCTGTGATGCAAAGATTTCAAACACAACGGGTCACGGTTGTGTTTGTGTTTCTATTTCACAAATGGATATAGTGCCTGGCAGTAGGTTCACAGCGTTTCCTGTGAGAGAATCACGTCTTTACATGCTACTGAAGCACGTGGAATCACGGGCGTGCCTATGTGGCATGTAGAACAGTGCGCGTCGTATCACTTCACGACCGTTGTGTGGTACGTGGCAAACCGTGCGTCTGCCATGGTCAAGCCTGTGTGACAGGTAGAACAGTGCGTCTCGTATCACTTTCCTATGAAGGCATGATCGTGTGTGTGGTTCCTGACAAACCGTGGCTCTGCCATCATTTCACTTGCTTGCTTTTGTCTGTGATCTTTTTGGCAGAATCATCTGCAAGGCAGAGGCACGACCTTGAATCTACTTAAATTTGAAACGGTCTTTATAGTTACTTAATTGTCAACGTGCCCGTGGAAAATTTTGTAGCTTACAAAGGCAATATGAGTGTAGAATTGTGCTTCCGGCGTCGAACAGATTCTTCAAAGTAATGTGTGTGGTAAATAATTAAAACACGGAGGGGCACGCCCGTGCCTGGTCTGCATGTTCAACCGTGCATCTCGTACCTTGAAAGCCGTGGCTCTATTTAATGTTTCAAGCAGCCACCTACCATTTACTTGTTACGAGTAGTAATTAACTCGGACCCTCGCGCAAAAAAAGAGGTAATTAATCTGGACCCCTCCGCTCCCCGTCGTGGGTATTTAAGTCATTTCGTGGACTGACAGGCTGTAATCCATTTTTCCAGATCCACTTCACTGAGCACTGGTCGTGGGCGGCGCCACCCTAGGAATGGAGGTGGAGATGGAATGCGCTGCTCGTAGCACCAAGAGGTCGAGAGTGGCGCCACCAGCGACGCCGCCTTCTGGTGGTGTGCTGGTCGTTGGAGGGGATGGAAGCGGCGATCGTGCTCCCTCTCGACCCGAGGAGGAAGAAGAGGGATGTCGTGTGGACCGAATCAGCGATCTCGCCGACGCTGTCCTAGGTGAGATCATCTCTCGTCTTCCCATCAAGGAGGGCTTCCGTACTCGAATCCTCGCACGTCGCTGGCGTCCTTTGTGGCCCATCGTTCCTCTGAATCTCGACTGCCGTGAGATCTCTATCTCTCGTCTTTTTAACGATGGAGAAAAAGTTCACATCGAGACCATATCTCAGTTGTCCGCCTTCACCAAGGAGCGCGTTCGCAGATGCTATTCCGAAACGCGGCTCTGTCGAAATCCTGTCGGTAATGTTGTCAGTCTTCCGGAATCCATTCTGTCCGCCCATGCTGGCTCGGCTAGCCACCTCTCTATCCCGGCGTGCTACCTACAGTGCAGACCCTCCACCGTTGATGCCTGGCTCCGATCTTGGAAGCCGAACAATATCCAGGTTCTTGAGTTCTACTACCTCTTCCCAGGATTTCTGACGCAAGAGGTAACACTACAGGATCTATGCACTTCATCTACGCCCTCGGCACCGGAGTCCTGTTTCGGTTTTCCTCCTCTCTCCACACCCTCGCCTTTGCTCTTTGCCAAATACCAGACAATTATGTAGGGACGCTTAAGCTAACACTGGTGAAAAGACTCCCGCTTGTGGAATTTGATATATTAGACGCCTCGCTGCAAAGCATAATCCACTCTAGTTACCCTGGACTTGAGTCTCTCCTGCTTGTTTGCAATAGAGGAGGTCGTCGCATCACAATAAACTCATCTAACCTTGTAAGCATTAGCATTTGTTGTCCACACGGAGAACTCATTATTGAGGATGCCCCTTCGCTTCGACGGTTTATTGTTGATTGTCTGGTCGACGACTGTTCGATAACCGTTGTCTCTGCACCAAAATTGGAGACATTGGGTGAATTCGTGTTCGTGTCTCCCTCGACGTGTCTTGAGGTACTGACTTTCCTTCATACTGGAACAGAGCTGCACTTGTTCCGATGTTTTTTCTATTAATTTGATGGTCTATGTACTATTCTTCATGCAGAGTCAGGACTTGGAGGTAACCGGTGTCTTTGCGCCTGAAACATATCCATGTCGTCTCGCATGTCTTGAGGTATTGAGTTTTCAGGATACTTCCAGCTTCACTTTGTTTGTGAGGAAACAAGTTTTATTTAATCCAACCTTTATTCTATTAGTTTTGTGATCCATCTTCTATTAATTTTCATGAAGGGTTTGGAGGCAGTCAGTCTAACAACAATGCGTCAATCTGTCAAGACCTTGCTTATCTACATGTATTATAAAGTGGACATCGTCGTTGAATTGTTGCAATGCTTTCCAAAACTGGAGATCTTGTTTGTCGAGGTGATGATCTTCAGAAATGTGCATACTGTAGTACTCGTTCCATTTCAAAATGCTTGTCTTAATTTTGACTGGAATTGATGCACCCGTATCTACACATGATTTATTGTTGGATACATCCATATATAGACAAGTCTATGTCTAACTTCTTGTTACGGAGGTGGTAGAACTAATTTTTTCATTATGTTTTTCGATGGTCTGTATCTCTTTTTATAGACGCTAAGTATTTTCAACCTATCATTTATATTTTAGGGATCGTTGATTTGTCGTGGTGAAAAAAACAAATGGCATCGTAAGCACCCGCAGTTTCTCAAACATCACGACGTTTGTGTGAAGACAGTATCGCTGGAAGATTATGTTCGCTCCGGTAGTTACACTGAATTTGCGACGTTCTTTGTTCTTAGTGCAAAGGATCTGGAGACCATCACCATGCATCTCTGCTGCGACACAGGAGAGATGAAAAGAGCTGAAAGCATAGACAGCCACCACAACGGTCAACGAAACGTGTTTCGCGGGGCGTTACGTAGTGCCTCTGGTGACCGCACAACCGAGTTTCTACTCAACAGGCCACACCCAAATGCGTCTCGAGGATTCTAGCTGTGACACTGCAGACTCACAACCATGCTTTTGACCTTGTCGTGGCATCGTGATGTTCGTTCTCTGCTTGAAAAACGTGCCTTCCACAGCCACCCTACTGTGCGCCTAACAAAGGAGCAACGCCAGCTGATAAAGTGCTTTTTCTACTACTAAAAGTGTGGCCCTCGTTGCTTGACTTCCATGCTTTTGATAGTGGCTCCTTGTTACCGAAACGTGGTTGTAGAGAGTTCTTGCCCGTGATTTAAGGACAGTGTCTCTCGGATCGGCCATTCATTGCCTCACAAAGTAAATAGTGAGGGTTCACATCTGATTCCAATTTTGTTATGTTTCTGCAGTAAACGCACGAACGTGACTCTATGTAATACCACACCATGACTCCACGGGTTCACGTCCGTGCCTCTACGTCTGAACGAGTCGACGGAATCATTCGAAACACAAACCCAAGCGAACATGACTCTATATAATACCACACCATGCCTTTGTGGGCTTTCCACACGTGCCTGTGAGCCGAAACACTGAAACACAGAAGGCCAGGCAGTCACGAACGTCCACGCTATCGTGAGTCCACAAGTCATGAGGCTACTTGATACATAACTGTGGCTGTAGAGAGTTCACACCTGTGCTTTTAAGAACAACATCTCTGGAATGGGTCATTGCGTCCCTTCACCAGTGTCAATATAAACGCCTCCCCACACCGGCCTCCCCCCCAGCCACTCCATCAGCCGCCACCCACATCAAACCCTAGAGAAGATCCAAATCCTGATTTGGGAGATGTAACACAGGAGGAGGGAGAGGCCGTGGAGGTGAGCCTCCGGCAGCACAACAGTGGAGGAGGAGGAGGAGGTGGAGGAGGCGCAGGCAGAGGGAAGAGGTGGCTCCCCAGGATGAGCAGGAGCAAGAGTACAACCGTTGGCTCTCCGATAAGGTGCTGTGGAAGTGCAGCGATGAAGAGCTCAAGCTTGTTTTCCGTGATGGAAGCAGAAGGAGCTTCATGCAGATCGTTTCTTGGGCGAGGAGAAGAGCAGTCATGGCTCCTCATCCAGCTACTCGGGCAAAGTGGGATCGTTTCTTCCAGCGTTATGACTGATCTATTTTTTCTATGTATCTATCTATCTATCTATCTATCTTCCTATCTATGTATAAGTGGTGTTCTTTGTAAGATCTGAATGAGAATCAATGTGTATGGTACTATGTGCTACTATGAAATTATTTACGAATATCTCTATGTATGCTACTCCGGATCTTTCTATGCTTCTCTGAATCAATATGAATATGAATATATCTGAATCAAATTCCATTGACTTCATATATCACAAAGACAAGATGATTGTAGAACCGTGTTTCCGGCGTGGAACAAATTCTTTTAATGTATGTGTGCCGTAAAAAATTAAAACACGGAGGGGCTCGCCCGTGCCTGGTTTGCGTGTTCAACCGTGCATCTTGTCGGCGTTCTGGGAATGGGGGTCCCAGACATGCCTGCCTGCGGCCCACAACATGGCTAAGCCAGTAGGCCGCACGTCCCATCTTCATCAACAAGGCATCTAAGACCCTCGCGAGGGTCTGAGCCTCACGAGGCGGACGACGCAAGACCTCCTCTGGAGTGGCCTAGCCGGGCAGGCTCATGAGGAGCAGAGATATCAAGGCAAGGCAAACCTCACGACGCCCTCGTGACGTGAGCCATGACGAACGGCACCAGGCGGGCGCCAGGCGGGCGCCAGCACGCGCAGCGTCCTTATTTCCTCTTTGGTGCTAAGGAGGCCAGCGCAGGCGAAGAGTACCGAGGCATCATGCAAAGGTTGCTATATTGGTGCAACGAGACCAAGACCAGGAGGACGGCAAGACGGAGGTCATCGTGGAGCCCAAGGCAGCGTCACCACCAGAGCTTTTCGCAGGCGAAGACCGCTTTTGTCAGGATAGCTTGTACTAGCTGTCCCCCTTCAAATTTGCCCGCCGTTGTTGGCTCCCTTCCCGCTCGATATTTGGGAGGAGGACCAGGGCCTATATAAGTAGAACTAGCCACCATAGTGGGGGATCTGATCTAGCTTGATCCAACTCGATCGAGAGCCTAGCCACAAGAACTCCTCAACCTCAGGAGGCAGTTCTTCCCTTGTACTGTTCATCATCAGCCCAAGAGGCAATCCACCACCACCACATTGGAGTAGGGTATTACACCACAACGGTGGCCCAAACCAGTATAAACCTCGTGTCTTTCTGTGTTGCGAGTTCGTCGAGTTCATCCGCGAGATCTTAGCGAGCTAGAGCATAGATCGGTAGGAGGGAAAGACTTCACGCACACCCCAGTGTTCGAACCTTAAGGGTTTGCCGGAACCCCACATCCGACATTTGGCACGCCAGGTAGGGGTGCGCCGGAGCTTCCCTTCCATCAGTTCCTCGCTCCATCGCTCTGTCGTCTCCATGGCAGACGCTCGCCATGCTCGAGCTGAGCGTCGGGCTGCCCTCACCGCCCGCGTCGCTCAGACGGCTCCCGTGGGCGGGCCACCTCATCGTTCTCCGTCTCCCGCCGCCAACGCTGCCACTGGCATGGCGGGGAATGAGCAGCAGGCGTCCTCGCTCCATCCTTCGGTGTGGCAGGACGGCCGCACCGCTACTCCATCACTGACCCCTGCCGGTTCTTCGTCTCACGCGCGCCGCGCTCCCATGGAGGCATGGGCCGCGCTCCTCGCGGCGAACGAACTCCTGCATTACCGCCCCGTCGACGACCTCTATGAGGAGTGGCTCGACCGCGTTGCCGAGCTCGTCCGTGCCGCAGGGGGCTCCCTGGTGCCGTCCCTCTCTCTACCTCCCCCTCAACCAGCCACGGGCGATGAGGCTCATGGCGTGCCTCCATCACCTCTGCCCCAAGACGGCGCGTTGGCACCAAGGCGCGCGGCTCCGCGGCGTGATCCACCGCGCCCGGCGCCCGCGCGCGAAGAGAGAAGCTGCCAAGAAATCCCACGGCCGCGAGAAGCTGCACCTGCGCTCCCCGCGCCACCTCGTCAAGACCGCGTACCGCTCGCAGCGGCGCAGTGCGGACCTCGTCAAGACCAAGCTCCACCTCCGAAGCGAGCCCCGGCAACCACGGCCGGCTTCCGCGCCTTCACCCCTGAGCTGCGTAGCGTCGCCTGGCCAGGCAAGTTCAAGCCAGACCTGCCTCCTCGCTATGACGGCACCGCCGACCCCGCGGAGTTCCTGCAGCTCTATGAGCTGAGCATCGAAGCGGCCAACGGTGACGAAAAAGTCATGGCGAACTGGTTTCCCATGGCTCTCAAGGATGGAGCCCGCTCCTGGCTCCTGAACCTGCAGCACGGCTCGATCTCCTCTTGGGACGAAATGCGCGACCGCTTCGTCGCCAACTTCCAGGGTACTCGCGACCGCCCACCGACAGCGGGTGATCTACACCGCATCAAGCAACAACCAGGAGAGACCCTCCAGAAGTACATCCAGCGCTTCAACAACACCCGCCTCAAGATCCCGAAGGTCACGAACGAAGCCGTCATCTCCGCGTTCTCAGACGGCGTCCGTGACGTCAAGATGAAGGAAGAGCTCTCCATCCACGAGGAGCTCTGCACATCTCAGGAGCTGTTCAACCTCGCGACCAACTGCGCAAGAGCTGAGGAGGGGCGCCTTTCTCTCCTCAAGCTGCCAGCCGCTGGAGCGGAGGAGAAGAAGGCCAAGGCCAAGGACGTCAAGCGCAAGGAGGCGGTGGTGCTCGCAGCGGAGCCCGACACCAAGCAGGGCAGAGATCAGCCCGAGTCATCCAAGAACGGCCGACCGTTCTGCGTCTTCCACAACCTGAACACCCACAACACCAGCAACTGTCAAGAGCTCAGAGCTATACGGGAAGGACGCTACGGTCGACGCCCCGAGCGCAACGACCGGGGCTATGGCCATGGAGGAGGACGAGGAGGCGGACGCTGGGACGACCGTGGCCCACGCCAGGAGTGGCGCGACCGGCCTCGTGAGGACCGCTGGTAGGACCAACCTCGTTAGGGCGCCTGGAGGGACCCGCCTCGTGAGGATCGCCCCCAGGGCAACACCGGTCTTCCCCCGCTGCCGCCACCAAGAAGGAACAACGATCACCACCAGGACGAGGGGCCTGAGGGCTTCTAGGAGCCGCGTGCAATCGCCTGCATTTTGGGTGGCGCCCAGGCCCCAGCCTCTCAGCGCATCTTCAAACAGTTCGCTCGCAAGGTGAACGCGGTGCTCCCCAAGCTCGAGGCCACGCGCCCGCTCAAGTGGTCCCAATGCGCCATCACTTTCAACTCAGCGGATCAGCTCAAGTGCGCAGCCACCGCTGGCGCCCTCCCTATGTTGTGTTCCCCAGTCATCAGCAATGTGCAGGTCACCAAGACCCACATCGACGGTGGCGCAGGGCTCAACGTCCTGTCCATCGACACGTTCGACAACCTCCAAGTACCATATGAACAGCTCCATCCCACCAAGCCTTTCTCAGGAGTGACCGACGGTTCCACCACACCGATAGGGCAGGTCCGCCTGCCTGTCACCTTCGGGGAACGCAAGAACTACCGCACCGAGCACATCGACTTCGACGTCGCGCACATCCGCCTGCCGTACAATGCTATCCTCGGGTATCCAGCCCTGGCCAAGCTCATGGCAGTCACTCATCATAGTTACAACGTTCTCAAGATGCCGGGAAGCGGAGGAATCATCACGGTCCCGTGTGAGGAGAGGGATGCGGTGTGCTCCCTCGAGCGCGCCTTTCAAGCTGGAGCAATCGACGACCCCGACAGCAGAAGTGAAGGCCCTCCGGAGGACATCCCCAAGAAGAAGCAGCCGCGCCGCGCAGGACCTCAGGAGGATGGAGACGCGGCAGGAGCCTCATCAGGATCCGCGCCCTTCCCAGGGGCGCCTCCATCCATCGCATAGGAAAGCGCGCCCGGCGCCCTCCTCGGGCAGGGCTCGGGGGCTCTCTTCTGGAGGGCTTCTGACCTTGCCAACCTCACGAGGGAGGCGCTTGGGCACCACTTGGAAGCGTGCTTCACGGCACATGTTCCTCAGGAGAGCACAGGGCAAGGAATGCCCACCACTCAGGAGTTCATCACCAAGACCACTCAGGAACTGCAAGATGCAAGGGCCATGCGCGGCGACAGCCGCTCACGAGGCGCAGCTCCCCATCCAGGCGAGGATGTTGAGCTGCGCGTCTACATCTTCGTCCCAGGGCTCAACAGGACCGCGTCCCAGGAGCGCTTCTGGCCATCGCGTGTGGGCCGCTGCGAGGGCCCAACACACAGCTACCTTCGCATGCCCTTCGGCTTGCCGAGCGTGGCGTCGGCCTATCAGCACGACCTGCGGCGTGTCCTGGCGGCTCAGGAGGCCAGGTACCTCGCCGTCCTGGAGGAGATGGAGACGGTCTTCAGGGAACCTCCCGAACCCCAGAGCCTCCTAAGGCTCAGGGTCCCAGTGGCTCATGAGGAGTCATTTCTTCAACGCACGCCTTCAGCTGCACCAACTCTACTTTGTCTACAGAACCAGGTGACATCTTCCAAGCTCGTTTAGCTGGGAGCGCCCCTCGGGCTGCATTATTCCCAGGCCACGTGGGTCCGTCCTTGTGGCATGTATCCCTTTTGCTTATGTCTTTAGCTTACCTTGCTGGGGGCGCCCCTCGGGCTGCATCATCCCCAAGCCGCTCGAGTCGGACCTAGTGGCATGTATCTCCTGCATTTACCTAAGCTGATCTGCTCTCCATGCTTAACCTGCCAACTGCTACCACCTGCCCGATCATCGCCTCCCTCGGGGCCTCCACACAGGCATGACGCTAGTGCATGGGTCCATCCCTGTCACGTCGACAAACCTGAGCGGTCGAGCTCTGGCTCGTGGCACGCCCCGCGCACGTCACCTCACCAGGCCCTCAGTGCCTTCATCTCATCTAGAGAAACCAGCGGCAGGCTGACAGCTGTAACGGCAAACCATGTTTCTTCTTGTGCCTGTTCACAGGGATCCCGAGGGAAGGATAGCAGGCGGCACCGTGAGTCTCCTTTTGTCTCGTGCAATTCGCTTGCGCGTTAAAAGGGGGGCTCCTGAGCATCACGGACTCAGGGGCTCTTACTGGCTCTCCAGCCCTCACCCCCTGGCCTTGATCACGACATCGCGACCTGGCATACCAGCGGCGGCTGAGCTCGCTCGAGGGCCGGGACCTGAGGACTGTAGCAACCAGACCTCAAATGGTCTGTGCTGCTGTGCACCAGTGTCATCCCTGGATCAGTAATGCTGACACGCACAGTACAAATGGAGGATTTATAACAGAGTAGCAATCACACACTTATTACATCGAATATCTCCAAAGAGATAAGTATGATAAACATGGCTTAAGGCCATCTAACAACGATAACAGCGGAAGACTTGGAAGATAAGTGAGTCCATCAACTCCAGCGGCATCACTGAGTATAAGACCACGACCTAAGGCACCTTACTCGTCATCTGAAAAGTCTGCGACATGAAACGTTGCAGCCCGAAAACAGGTCAGCACATAGAATATGCTGGCAATGTAACACATAGAGAATAATGAACAATAATAATGCTATACTATATGCATATATGGCTGGTGGAAAGGCTCTATGGTTACAGTTTTGCGAAAAGCCAATTTTATCCTACTGCAAAGGAATAAATTTTATTTACTATCATGGTGGTTGAAACATTGAGAAGGTACCTCCAACTCAATCCCAATTAAGTAACATCATTAACCCAACAAAATTAATTATAAGTATCACGGTGATGAGATTCAAATGACAATCCAGATACTAGATACTCAAGTTGTCCATAACCGGGGACACGACTAATCATGATCAGTTTGTACACTCTGCAGAGGTTTGTGCACTTTTCCCCACAAGACTCGATCGCCTCCGCTTGATTCTCGCACTGCATGATGTTTGAGAAACGGATGACCGAGACACAGTCTTTCAGAAACAATCACTCTTTACTGTGGATGGACCGGTACACCTACTTTCCCCTACATCTGCTAGTCCACCTCTTCAAGAGATCCTGTAACCTACTCAGCTATGCTAGAGCCCATAATAGCTTGTGGCTGCACACGGAAGTTTCTAGCATGAATAATCTTATGATCCCTTTGAGCCTGGGTGGCGGACCTTATACATACAGACAACACTGGGTTCTCCAGGTGCCTCAATCCACCCAGATGTGAGTTTTAGTTGCCACCTTAAGTTGAACCATTATTAACAATCTCACATCTGTCATGAATATCTCTCAAACCCAATCCACGTCTACGCATAGCATGGCATTGATAAAAGCAACGTAGAAGTAACTCCCAAGGGTTTGATAAATAAAACAGGTAATAGGTACTACCTCAACTACTTCCCAATACCCACAGTTTAATTAGATCTAATGTAACTGCAAGTGTTTGAGGAAAACAGATCTAATGCAATAAAACTGGGTATGAACGGGGTATGATCAAAGTGTTACTTGCCTTGCTGATGATCCGCAAAACCTAGCGAGTCGAAGTAACAAGCGGCACACTCCGGGTACTCTATCGCAAACAAACAAGCATACAATGAGTACTCAGCTAATGCACAGGTAAAACTCGAATGAAAGATCCAACCAGAAAGTTCAACTTAAGAACTCCGGTTTGCAAAAAGAATCAACTCGAAAGAAGCAACGAAAGTCAAACGGCGAAAGAAAGAAACTTCGTTTGCTAATCTGGATCTAGGTCAAATTTTACTGTAGCAAAAACTTGTTTGAGTAGGTTAAACGGAAAGAGAATTTCGAGACGAAACTCTAGGCGCTTGAATCACCTGATTCCGATAAACGAGCGAGAAGTTAAACAGATTCGAAGATTCGATCAGAAATCGAATCTGAGAAAATAACGAGAAAATACGACGAAAAAGAAAAAACGGACGAACGGTTAAATAACGGACGTTCGTTAACAAAGAAAAACCGACGAACGCGTTCGTTAAAACGAACGGTTCGGTGAACGCTCGCGAAATAAGAAAACCGAAAAAACCGATCTAGGGTTTTTTTTAAAACAGAAGGTTTTTTTTTACAGAAAACCGGTCAACAACGAAGACGGCCGGCGGCAGTACCTCGACGGCGGGCTCCGGCGAGGGCTCCGGTGGCGGGGCTCGGGC
>NC_057805.1:326847696-326855758 GCF_018294505.1 Triticum aestivum
CGGCGGCGAGGGGCGGCGGCTCCGGCGCTCCAGGCGGCGGCGGTGACGAGGCAAACGGCGGTGGCGGCGGGGCTAACGGCGGCGGCGGTGAGAGGAAACGGAGAGGGGGGGACTATTTATGGAAGGGGGGGCTAGGGAGGCTTGGGGAAGGGGCATCCGAGGCGGCGGCAGCTTCCGTGGCCATGGCAGACTCCGGCGGCGGCGTCGCGTGCGGGAAGAGGAGAGGGGCGACGGGGCGAGCCGTCGGCTTGGGCTCGGCCCAGCCGGCGCGGGCGCGTGTTTTTTTTAAATAAGTTCCGCGGAAAATATTGCGTAGAAAAATAAATAAAAATCAGAAAAATATGAAATAAATTTTGCCCGTCTAGTTAGAAACTCTAGAATAGGGTGAACATTTTTAAAATCAAAAATAAGTACTTTGAAAACATGCAATATTTTTAATGCAATAAAAATTGCAAATAAAATCCAAATAATGATTTTAACCTTTTTCCTCCAGTATTTCAATGTTTTGGAGAAGTCATATTTTCTCCTCTCGTTTATTTAAAATGAAATATTATTACGGAGAGAAAAATAATTAAAATAAAATCCTCGTCTTATTATTTGATGAAAATCAAATATGAAAATGCGAGAAAATCCCCAACTCTCTCCGAGGGTCCTTGAGTTGCTTAGGATTTATCGAGGATTTGTCAAAATGCAATAAAACATGATATGCAAATGATGATCTATGTATAACACTCCAAATTGAAAATTTGGGATGTTACAAACCTACCCCCCTTAAGATGAATCTCGCCCTCGAGATTCGGGTTGGCTAGAAAACAGGTGGGAGTGGTTTTTCCGTAGATCTTCCTCTCGCTCCCAGGTGGCTTCATCCTCCGTGTGGTGACTCCACTGGACTTTGCAAAACTTGATAACCTTGCTGCGGGTAACTCGGCTGGCATACTCGAGAATCTTAACGGGTTTCTCCTCATAAGTCAAATCACTTTCCAACTGAATCGCTTCCAGTGGCACAGTATATCTTAGTGGTATCTCAGCCATTTCTGCGTGGCACTTCTTCAACTGCGAAACATGAAATACATCATGTACTCCAGACAATCCTTCGGGCAATTCCAGCTTGTAGGCAACCTCTCCCATACGTTCCAACACTCTGTATGGTCCGATAAAACGAGGCGCTAACTTTCCCTTAACTCCAAAGCGCTTCACTCCTCGAAGTGGTGATACTCGAAGATACACTCTGTCTCCGACTTCATGAACTGTATCCTTGCGTTTAGAATCAGCATAACTCTTCTGCCTGGGCTGGGCTACCTTGTGCCTATCGCGAATCAACCTTACTTTCTGTTCAGACTCCTTAATCAAATCTGGTCCAAACAACTGACGGTCTCCAACTTCGTCCCACAACAACGGTGTTCTACACCTCCTTCCGTACAAAGCTTCGAAAGGGGCCATCTTCAAACTGGTTTGATAACTGTTGTTATATGAAAACTCCGCATATGGCAAATTGTCGTCCCAACTAGATCCATAATCTAGTGCACATGCTCTCAACATGTCCTCCAAAATCTGGTTGACTCTCTCGGTCTGTCCATCTGTCTGCGGGTGAAATGCTGTACTAAATTCTAGCCTGGTTCCCAATGTTTCATGTAGCTGCTTCCAAAACTTCGAGGTAAATTGGGTTCCTCTGTCTGATACAATGGTCCTCGGAACTCCATGCAAACATACTATCCTGGTCATGTATATCTTTGCCAACTTAGCACTGGTGTAAGTGGTCTTTACTGGAATGAAATGAGCCACTTTCGTCAAACGGTCGACTACAACCCATATCGAGTCATAGCCAGAACGAGTCCTGGGTAATCCGGTGATAAAATCCATGCCTATTTTATCCCACTTCCATTCGGGTATCGGCAATGGCTGTAGCAATCCTGCTGGCTTCTGATGCTCTGCCTTCACTCTCTGACATACATCACAAACTGCTACAAACTCCGCAATATCCTTCTTCATTCCGGTCCACCAGAAAGTATTCTTCAAATCCAAATACATCTTGGTATTCCCTGGTTGAATCGAGTATGGTGAATCATGGGCTTCTTGCAAAATCAACTTCCTGATCTCCGGATCATTTGGCACATATACACGGTCCTCAAACCATAAGGTATCGTGCTCATCCTCACGAAATCCCTTGGCTTTTCCTTTGCTCATCTTCTCCTTTATCTCTTCAATCTCCTTGTCTGTCTTCTGAGCTTCTCTGATCCTTTCCATCAAGGTAGACTGAATCTCCAATGCCGCTAAATAGCCTCTAGGGACTATCTCCAAACATAGCTCACGTAGGTCCTCGGCTAACTCTTGAGGTAACTCTCCTGTCATGAGGGTGTTGACATGACTCTTGCGGCTCAACGCGTCTGCTACTACGTTAGCCTTTCCAAGGTGATAATGCAATCTCATATCATAGTCTTTGATGAGCTCCAACCATCTCCTCTGTCTGAGGTTTAACTCCTTCTGCGTGAAAATGTACTTCAAACTCTTGTGATCCGTGTACACCTCACAATGGTTTCCGATGAGAAAATGTCTCCATGTCTTCAATGCATGCACCACTGCTGCTAATTCCAAATCGTGCGTAGCATAGTTCTTCTCATGGGGTTTAAGTTGTCGTGAAGCATACGAAACAACTCTTCCTTCCTGCATAAGCACTGCTCCAAGTCCTCGACGAGAAGCGTCGCAATAAACTTCATAGTCCTTGCATTGATCTGGCAGAATCAACACTGGTGATGTAACCAATCGTTTCTTCAACTCTTGGAAACTAGCTTCACATTCCTCAGTCCAATCGAATTTGGTGTCCTTCTTCAATAGCTCAGTCATGGGCTTAGCAATCCTTGAGAAATTCTCGATAGATCTCCGGTAGTATCCTGCAAGTCCAAGAAAACTCTGGATTTCTCCAACTGTCGTGGGTGATTCCCAACTTGTCACTGTGTCAACCTTGGAAGGGTCTACTGCTATTCCTTCTCCAGAAATAACATGTCCAAGGAATCCAACTTCCTTCAACCCAAACTCACATTTGCTGAACTTGGCATATAACTGATGTTCTCTGAGCTTCTCAAGTACCAATCGCAAATGCTCCTCATGCTCTTCTTCATCCTTGGAAAAGATTAAAATATCATCAATGAACACCACGACAAACTTATCCAAAAACTCCATAAACACTTTGTTCATCAGGTTCATGAAATAGGCTGGTGCGTTAGTCAGTCCAAATGACATAACGGTGTACTCATACAATCCATATCTGGTGGTAAATGCCGTCTTAGGTATATCCTGCTCACGAATCTTTAACTGATGGTATCCTGATCGTAGATCGATCTTGGAAAATACTTTAGCTCCTTGCAAGCGGTCAAACAAATCATTGATCATCGGCAGTGGGTACTTGTTTTTGATGGTCACTTCATTCAATCCTCGGTAATCAACAACCATCCTTAGTGATCCATCTTTCTTCTCTACTAGAAGTACTGGTGATCCCCAAGGTGACGAACTTGGGCGAATATAGCCTTTATCCAGTAACTCCTTGATCTGCTTCTTAATTTCTTCCAAATCCTTTGCGGGCATCCTGTACGGTCTCTTAGATATTGGCCCTGTGCCTGGCAGAAGTTCAATCAAGAACTCAATGTCTCTATCTGGTGGCATGCCTGGTAACTCTTCTGGAAATACATCCGGATAATCCTTCACCCCTGGTACTTCCTCCTGTACAACTCCTGATAAGGAATTCACTTGAGTCCTTTTCGGCATATGCCTGGATACATACTTGATCCTTTTTCCTTCCGGGGTGGTAAGCAAAATAGTCTTGCTGGCACAATCGATGTTTCCTCCATACAACGATAGCCAATCCATTCCCAAAATCACATCCAAGCCTTGTGATTCCAAAACAATGAGGTCTGAGGGGAAAACATGCCTACCAATGGCCAACGGTATCTGAAAACATCCTTGGGTGGCCATATACTCTGCTCCTGGCGAGGTTACTAACATGGGGCTTTTGAGGACTTGGGTGGACATCTTAAACTTGTTTACGAATCCCCTTGATATGTATGAATGCGATGCACCAGTATCGAAAAGAACAGTTGCAGTAAATGACTTAACCAAAAACTTACCTATTACTGCATCAGGCTGAGCTTCAATTTCCTCCACGCTCACGTGGTTCACATGTCCTTTGTTGAACGGGTTCGGCTTCTTCCCAGAGCTTCCATTGCCATTTCCATTTTGGGCTTCGGGACAATCAGTTGCATAGTGTCCAGTCTTCTGGCACTTGAAACAAGTAATGTGACTTAGATCCCTCTTGGTTGGGGTAGATGGGTTGGTGCGGTTCTGTCCGTTTCCTCCTCCATTCCCATTACCATTCTTGGAGCCATTATGGTTGTGCGAGCTACCTCCTCCATGGGTATGCTGAAACTGTCCTCCCGGCTTCGGGGTAAAACGGGGCTTCTGCTGGGCTCCAGAATTGTACTTCCCTTGTCCATACTTCCTCTTACGGTTTTCAATCTGCTGATGCTTCCCTTCAATCATGAGAGCTCTATCTACCAGCTCCTGGTACTTGTTGAAAGTTGCTACCATCAACTGCATCCTCAGCTCATCATTCAATCCTTCCAGAAACTTCTCCTGCTTGGCTGCATCCGTAGCAACGTCATCTGGTGCATAACGTGCTAACTTACTGAAATCTTCCACATACTGGCCTACGGTGCGTCCTCCTTGGCGTAGGTTGCGAAACTCACGCTTCTTCATAGCCATAGCTCCTGCTGAAACATGAGCTGTACGGAAAGCTTGCTGAAACTGGTCCCATGTGACAGTGTCAATAGGGTGCGTGGCTGTATAATTCTCCCACCATGATGCTGCGGGTCCATCAAGCTGATGTGCGGCAAAATGCACTCTTTCCGCATCTGTGCATCCTGCAGTGGTCAACTCCCTTCCAACTTTGCGGAGCCAATCATCTGCTACAATCGGCTCGGTGCTGCTGGAAAACACCGGCGGGTTTAGCCTTAAGAAACGGGCTAAGTGATCAACAGGTGGTGGTGGCGGTGGGTTGTTGTTGCCTTGGTTCTGAACTAACACTTGCATCAGGGCATTCTGTTGCTGAATCAACTGGGTGATCTCTGGCGGGAAAACAAATCCGGTGTCACGTCTCGGAGGCATCTGATAGGTTTAGAAAAGATGAGAATTAAGAATAGAATGAGGTCTAGAGGGAAAACACTACCCATATGCTCATGAGACAAATTCAATCAATATCACTCAATCAATCCAAACAAGGCAAAACAATCGATCTAACTAGCGTTACAAAGTGCTTGAGCTATACTACTAAATGGGGGAAAAACTACTACTGATATGGTGGTCTACTAAAAATTCTGATCCGTTGAAGACTCCATGATGTCTGCTCCAGCTTCATCAATCCATTCGTCTTCACTTGGTTCCGAGTCGGTGTCGTCGATGATGATGTAGTTATCCGGACAAGTGCATTCGTCGACTTCTGCTTTTGGCACTGGATTTCCCACGAATGCTCCAATCTTATTCTCCAGGTCGTCAATCTTCCCTACTAGTGCGTTGATTTCCTCCAAATAATCCTCGCGTGTAGCCTTGAGTTCTTCTTGGAGCTCCTTGATCTTCGTGAATGCCTTCTTCAGTTCTTCCTTGTCCGTGCACATCTGGTTCTCCTGGCGTCGAATATGTTGGTTCTGCTCCTGGATGAAAGCTGCAATTGATCCATCCTTCTTGGTCTTGATCATCTCCCATTGCGCGTCTCGACGTCCACCAATTTGGTAAATTGTATCCTTAAGCTCCTGGTGATAGACTTCTCCAATGCGTCCCATGGCGATGTGTGCGGCCATGCTCTTCCCTAAACTCCAAGTTGGTGCTTCGAAAACCAATCTCATGGGTTCCGTAATTGGCGCAAACGTTCTTCCTGGAATGATAACTTGAATCTTCCAGCTCTCCTCTTCAGGTAATGTGGCGTTGTAGGTTCCGGTGATGCTTGGTATTCCTATGTTCAAGTACTTGGTGACTTCCTTCAAGTGTCGTCCAAACGGCGTATCTTCATCTGGTTGCATGAACTTGCTCCTTGCATTCGCCATTCCTAAAAGAGTAGAAAGTGGAGAGGGGTCAGAAATGAGAAGAGAGAAGTTTTCTAGGGCTTAAGCTTAGTGGTCGTGTCCTATAGTCAGCGTGTGCTCTGATACCAACTTTGTAGCGACCAGACCTCAAATGGTCTGTGCTGCTGTGCACCAGTGTCATCCCTGGATCAGTAATGCTGACACGCACAGTACAAATGGAGGATTTATAACGGAGTAGCAATCACACACTTATTACATCGAATATCTCCAAAGAGATAAGTATGATAAACATGGCTTAAGGCCATCTAACAACGATAACAGTGGAAGACTTGGAAGATAAGTGAGTCCATCAACTCCAGCGGCATCACTGAGTATAAGACCATGACCTAAGGCACCTTACTCGTTGTCTGAAAAGTCTGCAACATGAAATGTTGCAGCCCGAAAATGGGTCAGCACATAGAATATGCTGGCAATGTAACACATAGAGAACAATGAACAATAATAATGCTATACTATATGCATATATGGCTGGTGGAAAGGCTCTATGGTTACAGTTTTGCGAAAAGCCAATTTTATCCTACTTCAAAGGAATAAATTTTATTTACTATCATGGTGGTTGAAACATTGAGAAGGTACCTCCAACTCAATCCCAATTAATTAACATCATTAACCCAACAAAATTAATTATAAGTATCACGGTGATGAGATTCAAATGATAATCCAGATACTAGATACTCAAGTTGTCCATAACCGGGGACACGACTAATCATGATCAGTTTGTACACTCTGCAGAGGTTTGTGCACTTTTCCCCACAAGACTCGATCGCCTCCGCTTGATTCTCGCACTGCATGATGTTTGAGAAACGGATGACCGAGACACAGTCTTTCAGAAACAATCACTCTTTACTGTGGATGGACCGGTACACCTACTTTCCCCTACATCTGCTAGTCCACCTCTTCAAGAGATCCTGTAACCTACTCAGCTATGCTAGAGCCCATAATAGCTTGTGGCTGCACACGGAAGTTTCTAGCATGAATAATCTTATGATCCCTTTGAGCCTGGGTGGCGGACCTTATACATACAGACAACACTGGGTTCTCCAGGTGCCTCAATCCACCCAGATGTGAGTTTTAGTTGCCACCTTAAGTTGAACCATTATTAACAATCTCACATCTGTCATTAATATCTCTCAAACCCAATCCACGTCTACGCATAGCATGGCATTGATAAAAGCAACGTAGAAGTAACTCCCAAGGGTTTGATAAATAAAACAGGTAATAGGTACTACCTCAACTACTTCCCAATACCCACAGTTTAATTAGATCCTAATCATGCAAGTGTTTGAGGAAAACAGATCTAATGCAATAAAACTGGGTATGAACGGGGTATGATCAAAGTGTTACTTGCCTTGCTGATGATCCGCAAAACCTAGCGAGTCGAAGTAACAAGCGGCACACTCCGGGTACTCTATCACAAACAAACAAGCATACAATCAGTACTCAGCTAATGCACAGGTAAAACTCGAATGAAATATCCAACCAGAGAGTTCAACTTAAGAACTCCAGTCTGCAAAAAGAATTAACTCGAAAGAAGCAACGAAAGTCAAACAACGAAAGAAAGAAACTTCGTTTGCTAATCTGGATCTAGGTCAAATTTTACTGTAGCAAAAACTTGTTTGAGTAGGTTAAACGGAAAGAGAATTTCGAGACGAAACTCTAGGCGCTTGAATCACCTGATTCCGATAAACGAGCGAGAAGTTAAATAGATTCGAAGATTCGATCAGAAATCGAATCTGAGAAAATAACGAGAAAATCCGACGAAAAAGAAAAAATGGACGAACGGTTAAATAACGGACGTTCGTTAACAGAGAAACCGACGAACGCGTTCGTTAAAACGAACGGTTCGGTGAACGCTCGCGAAATAAGAAAACCGAAAAAAAACCGATCTAGGGTTTTTTTTAAAACAAAAGGTTTTTTTTACAGAAAACCGGTCAACA
>NC_057805.1:326856297-326878215 GCF_018294505.1 Triticum aestivum
GGGGGGGGGGCTAGGGAGGCTTGGGGAAGGGGCATCCGAGGCGGCGGCGGCTTCCGTAGCCATGGCGGACTCCGGCGGCGGCGTCGCGTGCGGGAAGAGGAGAGGGGCGACGGGGTGAGCCGTCGGCTTGGGCTCGGCCCAGCCGGCGCGGGCGCGTGTTTTTTTTAAAATAAGTTCCGCGGAAAATAATGCGTAGAAAAATAAATAAAAATCAGAAAAATATGAAATAAATTTTCCCCGTCTAGTTAGAAAATCTAGAATAGGGTGAACATTTTTAAAATCAAAAATAAATATTTTGGAAACATGTAATATTTTTAATGCAATAAAAATTGCAAATAAAATCCAAATAAATTCCAAATAATGATTTTAACCTTTTTCCTCCAGTATTTCAATGTTTTGGAGAAGTCATATTTTCTCCTCTCGTTTATTTAAAATGAAATATTATTCCGGAGAGAAAAATAATTAAAATAAAATCCTCGTCTTATTATTTGATGAAAATCAAATATGAAAATGCGAGAAAATCCCCAACTCTCTCCGAGGGTCCTTGAGTTGCTTAGGATTTATCGAGGATTTGTCAAAATGCAATAAAACATGATATGCAAATGATGATCTATGTATAACATTCCAAATTGAAAATTTGGGATGTTACAAGGACGTAGAGCACTAAGGAGAGCATGAGGGGAGGGGAACTCGTATGGGCCGGTCTAGCTATGCCGCACAAGTAGGCGCGCAGCCCTGGCGCAACGTAGGAGTCGCCACGAAATCAACAAGATAAGTCCCGCACTCGGATCGGCTAAATATTTGGGCCTAATGGTCACTCACGCCTTGCCGCAACCCCGTTGCGGCCACGTCGACTCCCTTTCTTGCCTTACCATGGCTGCTTGAGCGCTAAGGGGGACCTCCTGAGCATCGCGCCTCAGGGGCTCTTACTGGACCTCGGGCCGCACACCTCCTGCCCTTGACCACGGCACGCGACCTGGCATACCAGCGATGGCTATAGCCTGCCTGGGGACCGGGACCTGTCAGCGTAGAGCAACAAGCTATCGCGAGGAAAGAAAGGGGGGACTGAGCCTTAACGGGACGTGCGTTCACCAAATTCTCATAACAGGGAATATAGGCACAAAAGACATTACAGACCCTTACATGCCCCCACGGGGTGATTCATGATTCTTCGCAGGAAACAAAAGCTGATACTAAGGGGAATCCTATCTACACCCTTCCGTGGCGGACGCCATCATCAACAGTGGGCCACGGGGGGCCGGCGCCAACCCCATCCAGATCAGCGGCGGCGACGGCCGGGCGCCGCAGCTCTGCTCCGAGCACGACGAGAGCTCGGGGGCACGTAGCTGTCATCGCTCGTCTCTGGAGTCTCGTAAGGCTCAGGAGAGCTGCTGGACTCCCAAGGGCTGCTGCTGCTGGAGTAGCCACGAGCGGAGCACGCGTCAGTTTGGCGCTCCTCTCCGGAGCAGCACTCCAGGCGGCGGCCCTCGGCATCGAAGACCTTGAAGAAGAGTGTGGAAGCGCCGTCGTACTCGAAGTAGATCGCGAGGGCGCCCCTCGCACGGCAGACCCGTGCGATCTCCCCCCAGCTACGGGTCATGAAGATCTTTCCAGCGGGAACAATTTCGATCTCTGCTCCGGTCGCCGGAGCGCTGCAGTCGGCGTGCTGCAGCCAGAGCTCGAGAGGCCCCCTCGGCGGCCTCACGTCGGAGAAGAACCGCGGGAAGCGGATCCAGGAGCTTGGAGGCATCAGCGCCCACAGCACCAACTCACGCGAGGAGTCCGCGGCGTGGATCCCAGGGGCGGCGGCACGCGTCACCGCGGCGCGGCGACGCCGGACACGCCGTGGGCGGCGCTGCTTGTCACTCCATCCTCCCGAGCCCTCGGCTCGGGCGTACAAGGGTAGCGGCTACCCCGGAGGAGGCCGCTCGCACCAGGGCCTCAACACCACCTGCATCGCTGCTTCATCACGGCGATGGATCGACCTCTTCTTCGGCGGAAGTGGCCCCGGATCATCACGGGGAGCCTTTCCTTTCTCTTCGGCAGAAAACCTTCTGATAGGAGCCATTGTTGTCAGCAGTGGAGAGGGGAGGAAGAAGCAAGCAAGCGAGGAAGAGATGGGCGACGGGGGCTCCGCCCTCTCCCCATTTATAGCAAGAGAATGCCAACCGGCGTCTCCCACGATCGCAGGTAAAGATGGTTTTCCTTGCATGTTGCAGGGACTTGTCAAATTGTATAGTTGCCGAGGCAGCATGGGGAAGCGGAGACGCCCACGTCCAATCAACCGCCACGCGTCAATCGAGGCCGCATGCTTTGGGGGCCCGCGGGGCTCCGAACTTGACCCTTGGCTTCGCCGTGAAGCCAAGCCCGAGCGCACCTTGGGCTCGGGGGCTACTGTCGGCGTTCTGGGAACGGGGGTCCCCAGACTTTCCTGCCTGCGGCCCACAGCATGGCTAAGCCAGCAGGCCGCACGACCCATCTTCATCAACAAGGCATCCAAGACCGTCACGAGGGTCCGAGCCTCGCGAGGCGGACGACGCAAGACCTCCTCTGGAGTGGCCTAGCTTGGCAGGCTCACGAGGAGCGGAGATATCAAGGCAGGGCAAACCTCATGAGGCCCTCGTGACGTGAGCCATGGCAAACGGCACCAGGCGGGCACCAGCGCGCGCAACGTCCTTATTTCCTCTTTGGTGCTAAGGAGGCCAGCGCAGGCGAAGAGTACCGAGGCATCAGGCAAAGGTTGCTATATTGGTGCAACGAGACCAAGACCAGGAGGACGGCAAGACGGAGGTCATCGTGGAGCCCAAGGCAGCGTCACCACCAGAGCTTTTCACAGGCAAAGACCGCTTTTGTCAGGATAGCTTGTACTAGCTGTCCCCCTTCAAATTTGCCCGCCGTTGTTGGCTCCCTTCCCGCTCGATATTTGGGAGGAGGACCAGGGCCTATATAAGTAGAGCTAGCCACCATAGTGGGGGGATCTCATCTGGGCTTGATCCAACCCGATCGAGAGCCTAGCCACAAGAACACCTCAGCCTCAGGAGGCTGTTTACCCCTTGTACTGTTCATCATCAGCCCAAGAGGCAATCCACCACCACCACACTGGAGTAGGGTATTACACCACAACGGTGGCCCGAACCAGTATAAACCTCGTGTCTTTATGTGTTGCGAGTTCGTCGAGTTCGTCCGCGAGATCTTAGTGACCTAGAGGGTAGATCGGTAGGAGGGAAAGACTTCGCGCGCACCCTGGTTTTCGAACCTTAAGGGTTTGCCAGAACCCCACATCCGACACATCTTGTATAATGAAAGCCGTGACTTTATTTAATTTTTCAAACAGACATCTACCATTTACAGAAAAAATAAAGGAGAGGTAATTAATCTGTACCCCTCCAGTGCCCCTCGGTATTTAAGTCGTTTCGTGGGTCGACAGGACATAATCCTTTTTCCAGATCCACCTCACTAAGCACTGGTCGTATTTTAGGGACGGTTGAGGTGTCATTGTGAAAAAAACATATGGCGTCGTAGGCACCGACAGTTTCTCAAACATCACGACATTTGTCTGAAGATAGTAACGCTGGAAGATTATATTCCTTGCCGGGGTAACGAAGAAATTGCGACGTTCTTTGTTCTATGTGCAAAGGATCTGGAGAGCATCAACATTAAGTTTGTCTACCCTCCCCCGGAGTTCACTGAAGTATTTTACGAAGAGCAACAAAGGGTTCTGAAGTCGCACAAAAAAGGCTTCTAAACACGCTCGTCTTCGATTATCACCAAGTTGCACCCACGTGCATCAGGATTTAAGAGATAGGAGTGTTGAATATCTGGATTTGACGGATCCATTTCAGATGTGCATGCTGAAAAATAGGTCTTGAGATGGTTGCTGATGTTCTTGGGAGTTATTTGTTGTCATGAAATTTATGAGTTCGCGCTTTGTGTAAACCTTGTCAAACAACTATTTTTCTCGTTGCACTGTCTGTAGGCTTTGTTTGTTTTTGTGGTGTGTGCAGCCACGAAGGAGCTTCCAACTGATGAAATCAATCTACCTTCATGTCTTTTTATGTTTATGCTACTTTATGTCATAGTTGCCAGTCATGTGGAATTGCGCCAATAAACGTGTGCCTCTTTCTGTCTCTCGAATTGGCCGTTACGTGCCTCACAGAGTAAACAAAAAGTGTTGACATCTAAACCCGATTCTATTAGGTTTCCATAATAAACGCACGTACGTGTCTCTGGGTAAGAAAAAACCATGCCTCCGTGGGCGTCAGGTGCGTGCCTCTCATTCTGACCGAGTCCACTGACTCATTCAGAATACAAACAGAAAACCTTTGTGCGTGACTCTATATAATAGCACGCCATTCCTTTCAAGGATGTATGCCCGTGCTTGTGACCCTTAACAATGAAACACAAACAGCCACGAACGTCCACGCCTTTATCGAATAATATACGTAGAATCAAGAAAGAAGCGTGACGCAACTCAGTACGAAACCGTGTCCGTATGGAGTTCATGTCCGTGCTTTTAAATACAAGGAAATAATCTTTTAAAAACAGCGTCTCTCACATAGGCCATTCCGTGCCACATAGAGTAAACACCTGTGGCTGTGCATAAGAGAAGCAGTGTCAGAATTGTTTTAAACTGAAACAAAGAAAGGCAGGAACGTCGACGCCTTCATCAGTGCACAAGACATGAGTCTAGTTGGTTCAAAGAACCTTGGCTGCAGAGACTTCACGCCCGTGCTTTTAAAGACAACGTCTCTCGAATCGGCCATTACGTTAATGTTCACATCTGTACCCATAAACTTGGAATGAACGTGACCCAGGAAACCAAAACACATTTGTTATCAAAGTTACTGACAACACGAGGTAACGCAAGACAAAATAAGAAACTTTTAGTGCACTGCTTAATAGCTTCAGATACGACGATCAAGGTCGCTGCTGTCTACTTAGTCCGGCGAGACTTCTTTTTTGGTTGCTCAGCGCGAAGTTCCTTGATCTGTTTTTTCATAACGTATGATTCCAGCTTCAGCTTGTTGCGCTGAAGTTCGAGCTGCACCTTCTCATCCATAAGACATGCAATGATGGCTTTGTTCTCGTCGTTCAACTTCGTGTTTATCTCCACGAGGTTGGAGAGGTGAGCTTCCACGGTCTTGAACATGTTCTTCACCTGGACAAAGGAGAAGGTGTCAGATTGATGGCAAGACACACCCTCATCAATTAGGAGGAAGCTCACCACAATAATCCACGTTTCACAACTAAATCAAGTAGCCGAAAGAAAGAAAAAACGAATGAAGCCGAAGCAGAGCGAACTTACAACTGAGTAAGCATCGACAGCCGATATCTCCTCCTGCGACTAGACACGGCGCTTCGGAGTAGTCTCCTTCTACACAGCCATGGCTGAGAGTGTCAGGATAGAGAACAACAAGATGACTGGAAGGCCTAGAGGCGGACAAAAGGAGGAAGGGATGTGGCTAGGGTTTCGAGACTCCGTCTGGCTTACTCACGTTTCACAACTAAATCAAGTAGCCAAAGGAAAGGAAAAACAAATGAAGCAGAAGCAGAGTGAACTTACAGATGAGGAACCCTCGCCAGCCTGGATCTCCTGCAGTGTCTGGACACGGGGTTCCGCAGTAGTCTCCTCCTGCCCAGCCATGGCGGAGAGGGTCAGGATGGAGAGCAGCAAGAGGAATGGATGCCTGGCGGCGGGCAGAGGGGGGATGAGTGTGTGGCTAGGGTTTCGAGATTCCGTCCGGCTTAAATAGCCGGAGCCTGGCCTTGGGCGAAGAGCCAGAGCCATCGGAGGAGACGCCCGTCGGACCCTTAGGTTTCCGGGGCGGCGCCACGTGGCGTTCACACCCGAATACAAGGAGACGCCCGTCGAGCCGTTGGGTTCCGCAATAAACGCACAAGCGTGGCTCCGTGTAAAACGCAAGCATGCCTTCCTAGGCCTCCCGACCGTACCTCTCCTGGTGATAGAGTCAACGGAATCATTTGGAACACAAAGAGACACGAACGTGACTCTGGATAATAACATGTCAATGCGTTTGTGGGCTTGACAACCGTGCCTGTGACCTGAAACACTGAGACACAGAAATTCGCCTTCATGTGTAAAGGACCGTGACGCTACTAAACACAGAAAGTCGCCTTTGTGCATTTGAGTTAAAATCTCCCAACAAAAACAATTGTAACACAGACAGTCGCTCGTCACTCTGCAGGACTTAATGACCATTTGTTTACGAATATAATTGAAGCAATTACAGAATCGCGTGTTCTCACGGCCGTTCTTCTGCAATCAATGCAAGTCTGTAAGTAATTGAAATATAGAGCACATAACCGTGCTTGCGATGCGTGTCCAACCGTGCCTCATGTGCCTTCACGGCGTGCTTCTGTGATGCAAAGATTTCAAACACAACGGGTCACGGTTGTGTTTGTGTTTCTGTTTCACAAATGGATATAGTGCCTGGCAGTAGGTTCACGACGTTTCCTGTGAGAGAATGTCGGATCACGGGTTTCGGCAAATCCCTTAAGGTTCGAACTCTGGGATGCGCGCGAAGTTCTTTCCCCCCTACCGATCCATGCCCTAGCTTGCTGAGATCTCGCGGACGAACTCAATGAACTCACAACACAAAAGACACAAGATTTATACTGGTTCGGGCCACCGTTGTGGTGTAATACCCTACTCCAGTGTGGTGGTGGTGGATTGCCTCTTGGGCTGATGATGAACAGTACATGGGGAAGAACAGCCTCCTGAGGTTGAGGTGTTCTTGTGCTTGGCGAACTTGGGTGTGTGGATTCGCTCAGCTCGGGCTTGCTTGTGAGTTCTGAACTCGATGCCCTCTACGGTGGTGGCTAGTTCTACTTATATAGGCCCTGCTCCTCTCCCCAAATATTGTGCGGGAAGGGAGCCAACAATGGCAAATTTGAAAGAGGGCAGCTAGTACATCTTATCCTGACAAAAGCGGTCTTCGCCTGCAAAAGGCTCTAGTAGTGACGCCGCCTTGGGCTCCATGGTGACCTCCGTCTTGCCGGCCAGCTGGTCTTGGTCTCGTTGCACCGATATGGAAACCTTTGCTTGACACCTCGGTACTCTGCGCCTGCGCTTGCTTCCTTAGCACGAAAGGGGAAACAAGGACACTGCGCGCGCTGGCGCTCACCTGGCGCCCGCCTGATCTTGATCGTCATGGCTCACGTCATGCAAACCTCGCGAGGTTTGCCCTGCCTTGATCTCTCCGCTCCTCGCGAGCCAACCTGGTGAGGCCGCTCCTGAGGAGGTCTTGTGTCGTCCGCCTCGCGATGCTTGGCCCCTCGCGAGGGTCTTGAATGCCTTGTTGATGAAGATGGGTCATACAGGCCTGCTAGCATAGCCACACCATGGGCGCAAGCAGGCAAGTCTGGGGACCCCCGTTTCCAGAAAGCCGACAGTAGCCCCCGGGCCCAAGGCGCGCTCGGGCTTGGCTGCAAGGCGAAGCCAGAGGTCAAGTGCAGAGCGCCGCGGGCCCCAAAAGCCTGCGGCCTCGGTCGATGCGTGGCGGTTGATTGGACGTGGGTGTCTCCGCTTCCCCACGCTGCCTCGGCAATTGCCTGTCTTGACAAAAGGCTGGCGCAGACAGTGCTTGCCTTCATTGCTTATCTTCGTCTTGCTCAGATCCCCTTTCTTGCGCCCTGCTTCCGAAATCCCTAGATCTGCTTCCATCTTCTCCCACACCAGCGACTAATGGCGCCGTGCAAGGTCAAGCCCTCCGTGTCGCCGGCTTGGTACGAACCTGCTCTCGATGTGCCCAACGTCTCGGAGAAGAGCCTCGCTGCCACGTGCTTGCTGACGGTGGGGGAGAGCAACGAGAGGGGGAAGACGGAGCTCCGGGTCGCCTCCGATGTGCCGGAGCCCGAGGGGAGCACATTATTCCCCTTCTTCACGAGCAGTATCACCGCCGGGTTGGTTCCTCCCTTCTCTGACTTCTTCTATGAGGTCCTCGGCCATTACAGACTGCAGGCGCTGCATCTTCATCCCAACTCCATCCGTCTCCTATCCATCTTCGCCTACTATTGCGAGGCGTATCTGGGCGTGATGCCGTCCGTTGCTCTGCTGTGCCACTTATTCTTCCTCCGCATCAGCGAAGGCCATATCTCCGGGTGCGCCAATTTCATTGCGGACGGCAAGGCCAACTCGATCTCGAACACCGGGAAGAAGGCCGACAACCTCAGGGCCAAATGGGTCATGATGGCCGCCAAGTGTGTCCACCCGCGCTTGGCGCTGCCGATGGAGATGCCCTAGTCCGAGAAGGGGTGATCTTGTGCAGAGCTCACTTATGAGCGGGCATCGTCCGTGTTGGCGCAGATGCAGACCGACCTAAAGCCAGGTAATGCGAAGGCGGCGAAGGTGACAGGGGCCATGCTCCTGTGGGACTTCCTTATGCTGCGCGTCGCCCCTCTTCAGGCGCGTGCGCGCCCCTTGTGGAGGCTTGGAGATGAAGAAGACAAGATTCGCCTGAGCCTGAAGGCCCTTCCCGACGATGAGTTGTCTGCAGTTTTGCGCCTCTTGGTCGGGGACAACCAAGAGTACCCTCTGAGCGCCTTCTTTCCTTTGTTCCACCACGCGGACTGGGAGGAGATCGTGGCCGCCCGGCCTACTTTTGATGCGCACGGGCTGGTGCTGCCGGCGCCCACCGGGGCCTCGGCTGCGCCGAAGCCGGTGGAGCTGTCTTCTGACGAGTCCCGTGGGAAGGAAGGCGAGGAGGTGGACTCGGAGGCGACCCCCGAGGAGATGGGGGAGACTTCCCCTTTGGGCAAGGCTGACATCCTCCGCGCCCTTCCAGACGATGCCGAGATCGAGGCCCATCGGGAGGAGGGAGAGCTGCCCGTTATCCCGACGAGGGGCAGGTCGTCGCTGGTTTCTCGGGGTGCTGCCTCCGCTTTGACACCGCCTGGTGCTGCCTCCGGCCCCTCTGTTGCACCGTCTTCTGCTCCCGGAGCCCGTGTGCCCACTCCTCAGGCTTTGAAGCTTTCGGGTTTTAGGCTCCCCAAGCGAAAGGTGGACTATGTCACGGTGGATCAGTAAGTGCTTCGGGCTTCGTCTTGTTCCTGACGTTCACCCTTGGTTGATCAGGCCGATGCCTTCGGCAAAGAAAATGAAGGAGGATACAGCGGCCGCGCCCCCTTCTGTGGAGAAACGAGGCGACATCACTCGCACCTCCCCAGCCTGGTCGCCCTCGCGAGGCCAAGGGGAGCATTGTCGGGAGGAGTCAGCCCCCGTGGCCCCGCTGGCTCGGGAAGTGCCGGTGCCTGGCTCGGCTGATGAGGTCCCAAAGGCTCAGGAGCCCTTGATCTCCCAGGATCTGGTGACAACGCCGCCCCTCCTCCTGCTGCGCCTCTGGCCCCAGGTTCTTCTGCTTCCTCTGCCGCCTTGGAGCGCGTCCTTTCGGAGATGGCTCAGCTGCGGGAAGATCTCCTGGGCGCGGACCCGTGCCTGGTAGCCGGGCGCCTGGAGCTGGCCTCCGGCTGGCTTCACTCCGACTCGGCGATCCGAGCGTAGCCGAGCCAGGCTGCGGTAGCCTCCGAGAAGGAGAAGCAGGTCGCCGCCAAAGCTGCGGCCGATCGCGAGGCGGCGCTGAAGGACGCCGAGGCTGCCTGCGACCACTGCCGAGAGCTGGAGGACGAGCAGGAGAGCCTGCGCGACCAGCGTGCTGAAGAAGCACGTGGCCGCCAGGCGAAGGAGGAGGAGATGAGGGCCCGGGAGGACGCCATCAAGGGTCGCGACGCCGAGCTGGCAGAGCTGGCGAAGGCGCAGGCCGCGGAGCGCAGCCGGCTGGACGAGTTGGAGCGAAAGGCGAAGGTGAAGGAGGCCGATCTGGACGCCAAGGCGAAGGTCCTGGCTGAAGACCGCGAGGCCTTCTCGCTTCTCGAGGAGAGGTCCAGCGTGGCGCTGAAGTCACTGTACGAGAAGGGCTTGGAGAAGCCGCTGACCACCAACGAGGATGGCCCTGCTCAGCTGCTTCCCCACTTGGTGAAGGCGATTGAGGAAGTCGTGGAGGGCATCGGTCCCATGGCTGAGGTAGAGGCTTGTGTCCGTTCTTCAGCTGCACTGATGCATGTCTTCAGCCATGTCGGCATTCTGGGAACGGGGGTCCCCAGACATGCCTACCTGCGGCCCACAGCGTGGCTAAGCCAGTAGGCCGTACGACCCATCTTCATCAACAAGGCATCCAAGACCCTTGCGAGGGTCCGAGCCTCGCGAGGCGGACGACGCAAGACCTCCTCTGGAGTGGCCTAGCCAGGCAGGCTCACGAGGAGCGGAGATATCAAGGCAGGGCAAACCTCACGAGGCCCTCATGACGTGAGCCATGACGAACGGCACCACGCGGGCGCCAGGCGGGCGCCAGCACGCACAGCGTCCTTGTTTCCTCTTTGGTGCTAAGGAGGCCAGCGCAGGCAAAGAGTACCGAGGCATCAAGCAAAGGTTGCTATATTGGTGCAACGAGACCAAGACCAGGAGGACGGCAAGACGGAGGTCATCGTGGAGCCCAAGGCAGCGTCACCACCAGAGCTTTTCGCATGCGAAGACCGCTTTTGTCAGGATAGCTTGTACTAGTTGTCCCCCTTCAAATTTGCCCGCCGTTGTTGGCTCCCTTCCCGATCGATATTTGGGAGGAGGACCAGGGCCTATATAAGTAGAGCTAGCCACCATAGTGGGGGATCTCATCTGGGCTTGATCCAACCCGATCGAGAGCCTAGCCCCAAGAACACCTCAACCTCAAGAGGCTGTTTTCCCCTTGTACTGTTCATCATCAGCCCAAGAGGCAATCCACCACCACCACACTGGAGTAGGGTATTACACCACAACGGTGGCCCGAACCAGTATAAACCCCGTGTCTTTCTGTGTTGCGAGTTCGTCGAGTTCGTCCGCGAGATCTTAGCGAGCTAGAGCGTAGATCGGTAGGAGGGAAAGACTTCGCGCGCACCCCAGTGTTCGAACCTTAAGGGTTTGCCAGAACCCCACATCCGACATTTGGCGCGCCGGGTAGGGGTGCGCCGGAGCTTCCCTTCTATCAGTTCGTCGCTCCATCGCTCCGTCGCCTCCATGGCGGACGCTCGCCGTGCTCGAGCTGAGCGTCGGGCTTCCCTCACCGCCTGCGTCGCTCAGACGGCTCCCATGGGCGGGCCACCTCGTCATTCTCCATCTCCTGCCGCCAACGCTGCCACCGGCCCGGCGGGGAACGAGCAGCAGGCATCCTTGCTCCATCCTTCGGTGCGGCAGGAAGGCCGCACCGCTACTCCATCACTGACCCCTGCCGGTTCCTCGTCTCACGTGCGCCGCGCTCCCATGGAGGCACAGGCCGCGCTCCTCGCGGCGAACGAACAAATGCGTTACCGCCCCGTCGACAACTTCTATGAGGAGTGGCTCGACCGCGTCGCCGAGCTCGTCCGCGCCGCAGGGGGCTCCCCGCTGCCGTCCCTCTCTCTTCCACCCCCTCAACCAGCCACGGGTGACGAGGCTCATGGCGTGCCTCCACCACCTCTGCCCCAAGATGGCGCCTTGGCACCAAGGCGCGCGACTCCGCGGCGTGATCCGCCGCGCCCGGCGCCCGCGCATGAAGAGAGAAGCTGCCAAGAAATCCCGCGGCCGCGAGAAGCTGCACCAGTGCTACCCACGCCACCTCGTCAAGACCGCGTACCGCCCGCAGCGGCGCAGCGCGGACCTTGTCAAGACCAAGCTCCACCTCCGAAGCGAGCCCCGGCAACCACGGCCGGCTCTCGCGCCTTCACCCTCGAGCTACGTAGCGTCGCCTGGCCAGGAAAGTTCAAGCCGAACCTGCCTCCTTGCTACGACGGCACCGCCGACCCCGCGGAGTTCCTGCAGCTCTACGAGCTGAGCATCGAAGTGGCCAACGGCGACGAAAAAGTCATGGCGAACTGGTTTCCCATGGATCTCAAGGATGGAGCCCGCTCCTGGCTCCTGAACCTGTAGCACGGCTCGATCTCCTCCTGGGACGAAATGCGCGACCGCTTCGTCGCCAACTTCCAGGGCACTCGCGACCGTCCTCCGGCCGCGGGTGATCTACGCCGCATCAAGCAACAACCAGGAGAGACCCTCCATAAGTACATCCAGCGCTTCAACAACACTCGCCTCAAGATCCCCAAGGTCACGGACGAAGCCATGATCTCCGCGTTCTCAGACGGCGTCCGTGACGTCAAGATGAAGGAAGAGCTCGCCATCCACGAGGAGCTCTGCACATCTCAGGAGTTGTTCAACCTGGCGACCAAGTGCGCAAGAGCTGAGGAGGGGCCCCTTTCTCTCCTCGAGCTGCCAGCCGCAGGAGCGGAGGAGAAGAAGGCCAAGGCCAAGGACGTGAAGCGCAAGGAGGCGGTGGTGCTCGCAGCGGAGCCCGACACCGAGCGGGGCAGAGATCAGCCCGAGTCATCCAAGAACGGCCGTCCGTTCTGCGCCTTCCACAACCTGAACACCCACAACACCAATGACTGTCAAGAGCTCAGAGCTATATAGGAAGGATGCTACGGTCGACGCCCCGAGCGCAACGACCGGGGCTACGGCCATGGAGGAGGACAAGGAGGCGGGCGCTGGGACGACCGTGGCCCCCGCCAGGAGTGGCGCGACCGGCCTCGTGAGGACCGCTGGTAGGACCAACCTCGCGAGGTCGCCTGGAGGGACCCGCCTCGTGAGGATCGCCCCCAGGGCAACACCGGTCTTCCACCGCTGCCGCCACCAAGAAGGTACGACGATCACCACCAGGACGAGGGGGCTGGGGGCTTCCAGGAGCCGCGTGCAATCGCCTGCATTTTGTGTGGCGCCCAGGCCCCAGCCTCTTAGCGCATCTTCAAACAGTTCACTCGCGAGGTGAACGCGGTGCTCCCCAAGCTCGAGGCCAAGCGCCCGCTCAAGTGGTCCAAATGCGCCATCACTTTCAACTCGGCGGATCAACTCAAGTGCGCAGCCACCGCTGGCGCCCTCCCTATGTGTTCCCCAGTCATCAGCAATGTGCATGTAACCAAGACCCTCATCGACGGTGGCGCAGGGCTCAACGTCCTGTCCGTTGACACGTTCGACAACCTCCAAGTGCCATATGAACAGCTCCAGCCCACCAAGCCTTTCTCAGGAGTGACCGACGGTTCCACCACACCGATAGGGCAGGTCCGCTTGCCTATCACCTTCGGGGAGCGCAAGAACTACCGCACTGAGCTCATCGACTTCGACGTCGCGCACATCCGCCTGCCGTACAATGCTATACTCGGGTATCCAGCCCTGGCCAAGTTCATGGCAGTCACTCATCACGGCTACAACGTTCTCAAGATGCCGGGAAGCGGAGGAATCATCACGGTCCCGTGTGAGGAGAGGGATGCGGTGTGCTCCCTCGAGCGCGCCTTTGAAGCCGCAGCAATCGACGACCCCGACAGCAGAAGTGAAGGCCCTCCGGAGGACATCCCCAAGAAGAAGCAGCCGCGCCGCGCAGGACCTCAGGAGGATGGCGACGCGGCAGGAGCCTCATCAGGATCCACGCCCTTCCCAGGGGCGCCTCCCTCGATTGCATAGGAAAGCGCGCCCGGCGCCATCCTTGGGCAGGGCTCGGGGCTCTCTTCTGGAGGGCTTCTGACCTTGCCCACCTCACGAGCGAGGCGCTTGGGCACCACTTGGAAGTGTGCTTCGCGGCACATGTTCCTCAGAAGAGCACATGGCAAGGAATGCTTACCACTCAGGAGTTCATCACCAAGACCACTCAGGAACTGCAAGATGCAAGGGCCATGCGCGGCGACAGCCGCTCACGAGGCGCAGCTCCCCATCCAGGGCTCAACAGGACCGCGTCCCAGGAGCGCTTCTGGCCATCGCGTGTGGGCCGCTGCGAGGGCCCAACACACAGCTACGTTCGCATGCCCTTCGGCTTGCCGAGCGTGGCGTCGGCCTATCAGCACGACCTGCGGCGTGTCCTGGCGGCTCAGGAGGCCAGGTACCTCGCCGTCCTGGAGGAGATGGAGACGGTCTTCAGGGAACCTCCCGAACCCCAGAGCCTCCTGAGGCTCAGGGTCCCGGTGGCTCATGAGGAGTCATTTTTTCAACGCACGCCTTCAGCTGCACCAACTCTACTTCGTCTACAGAACCAGGTGACATCTTCCAAGCTCGTTTAGCTGGGAGCGCCCCTCGGGCTGCATTATTCCCAGGCCACGTGGGTCCGTCCCTGTGGCATGTATCCCTTTTGCTTATGTCTTTACCTTACCTTGCTGGGGGCGCCCCTCGGGTTGCATCATCCCCAAGCCGCTCGGGCCAGACCCAGTGGCATGTATCTTCCTGCATTTACCTAAGCTGATCTGCTCTCCATGCTTAACCTGCCAACGGCTATCGCCTGCTCGATCACCGCCCGCCACGGGTCTGTTCATCCTATGCAATTCGCTTGCACGTTAAAAGGGGGCTTCTGAGCATCGCGACTCAGGAGCTCTTACTGGCTCTCCAGCCCTCACCCCCTGGCCTTGACCATGACATCACGACCTGGCATACCAGCGGCGGCTGAGCTCGCTCGAGGGCTGGGACCTGAGGACATAGAGAGCTTGCATCTAACCGCCTTGCAGGAACATACAGTCACCAAGACTCAAGACCAGGCGCAACCCGCCTTGAGGTAGGGCCTCGTGAGTCCCGCGCTGGCTCACGAGTGCCCAGATACACCTCGCAGCCTTGCCGTGCAAGCCATGTGTCAGGGCGGGGCTGTACACGCCCCGGGGGCTCCTCCCGAAGGGGGGCCCCCATCCCACGCCCAAGTGGAAGCACCATGCTCCGCACTGGCTGTCGACACTGCCGAGGAGCGGCTATGCCCGTGCACAAGCGGAAGCACTATGCTCCGCGCTGGTGATAAACAACTGAGGGCGGCCCCACGGTCGTAGCAACCTCAGGGAGCCCAGAGCTCAGCGCCCAGCCTCACCACAACGCCTCCCCTCGGGAGAGCCGCACGAGGGGGCTGGGCACGGGGGCTGCGCTCGGGTCACGCCCAAGCGCACGCCACCCAACCAGGTCCCCCAGACATGGGCGTCACGCGCCCCTCCCGAGGCCTCGGCGAGGGCAGGTATGGAAATTGTTTGCACGTCAAGGGGGACTCCTGAGCATCACGACTCAGGAGCCTAACTGGTCATGTAGCCCCTCACTCCTTGGTCCGTCCTGGTCCTCGGTCAGCCCAATGGCGATTGAGGTATGCGCGGGGCCGGGCTCTGCCGACGTAGAACATTAATCTATCCTCACGAGCTCTCCCTATATGCTGTTTGCGCGTCAAGCGGGCCTCCTGAGCATCGCGACTCAGGAGCCTAACTGGTCACGTAGCCCCTCACTCCTTGGTCCGTCCTGGTCTCGGGTCGGCCCAATGGCGGTTGACGTATGCGCGGAGCCGGGCTCTACCGACGCAAAACGCAAAGCAAATAGGAAGGAAATAGCAAAATCTCGAAGCAAATATTACAAGCATATTGTCCTCACAATACCAAATGAAAAGTCTAAACGCCTCCACGAGGCCTGATACATGTCACAGGAACGGAATGGGAAGAATAGCTGCGGGTCACCTCTAGACGTCGCCGTCGCCTGCGGAAGGTGCTCCCCCGTGAGAAATTTTGTCTTCACCTTCACCACCAGCTGCAGGGTCGGCGACATCGCCGCACAGAGGAGCGGAGACAAAGCCGCGGAACTTCTTCAGCAAAGCATCCACCTAACCTTGCACGGCCGCGGCGGCCGTCTCACATTGATCTTCAGCTACAGGCTCCAGCAGCTCGTCAAGGCAGGCGTTGGGGTCGCGAAGGTGCAGGTGGCTGAAGATGCGAGTCAGCGCAGCCGAAGACAGGACGCGAGCTTCTGCCTCCGCCATGGGACCGAGGCCATCAACAACCTCTTCAAGCGCCTTCACCAAGAGAGGAAGCAGCCGGGCGGGGCCGTCCTCCTCGGTGGCCAGCGACTTTTCCAGGCCGTGCTCGTAGAGCGTCTTCAGCGCCTTGCAAGACCTCTTCTCGAGGTCGGCAAAGGCCACCCGGTCTTCGGCCAGGACACGCGCCTTGGCATCAAGATCGGCCTCCCTCGCCTTCTCCTTCCACTCCAGCCCTTCCAACCGGCTCCGCTCGGTGGCCTGCGTCTTCTCCAACTCTGCCAGCTCGGCATCTCGGTTCTTCACGGCGTCCTCCCGGGCCTTCACCTCCTCCTCCTTTGCTTGGCGGCAGCGTGCTTCTTCGGCGTGCTTGTCGCGCAGGCTCTGCAACTCGTCCTCAAGCGCCTGTCAGCGGTCGCGGGCGGCCTCGGCGTCTTTCAGTGCCATCTCACGATTGGCTGCGGTGTTGGCGGCACTCTGCTTCTCCTTCTCGGAAGCCGCAGCGGCCTGGCCCAGCGCCGCGCGAACAGCCAAGTTGGAGTGGAGCCAGCCTGAGGCCAGCTCCAGGCGCCCGGCTACAAGACATGGGTCCGCGCTCAGGAGATCTGCCTACAGCTGAGTCATCTCTGAAAGAGCACGCTCCAGAGCAACAGCAGCAGAAGAACCTGGGAGTGGAGGTGCGGCAGCGGGAGGAGGCGACATCATCACCGAGGCCTGGGGGATCACAGGTTCCGGAGCAGCTGGGACCTCATCAGCCGCACCAAGTACCAGCGCCTCCGGAGCCAGCGGGGCCGTGGGGGCTAATTCCACGCGGCGATGCTCCTCTTGGCCTCGCGAGGACGTTGGGCTAGGGAGATGCGGGCGCTGCTGCTTCCTTTCTCGGCGGGAGGCACGGCCGCTGCGTCTTCCTTCCTCTTCTTCACCGAAGATGTCGGCCTCATCAACCAAGGGCGAGTATCAGGAAATGACGAGTACAAACAAGGACAAGGCGAAGCTTAAGACATTTACTGATCCACCTCAACATACTTCCGCTTGGGGAGCTTGAAGCCTGACAACTTCGGGACCTGAGGAGCAGGCGTTCGGACACCGGCGGCGCCAGGCAGTGCGGAGGCAGAACCGGATCCTGCCCCAGGAGGTGTCGGGGCGGAGGCGGCACCACAGGCCACCAGCGACGACCTACCCCTCGTCGGGACGAGAGGTTGCTCCCTCTCCCCTTGGTGGGCGTCGGCCTCGGCATCATCAGGAAGGGCACGGAGAATCTCGGCCTTGCTCAGAGGGGAAGTCTCCCCCACCTCTTCCAGAGTCTTCTCCAAGTCCACCTCCTCTTCCCCCTCTCTGCGGGACTTGTCAGAAGACACCTCCACCGGTTTCTGTGCCGTGGAAGCTCCTAGAAGCGCCGGCGGCACCAGCCCACGCGCATCAAAGGTCGGCCTGGAGGCGACGAATTCCTCCCGGTCCTTGCTTTGGAACAAGGGAACGAAGGCGCTAGGATGGCATCCAGTTCATCGCCAGGCAGGTCCCCTGGCCTCAGGCGGGTCTTGTTTCCCTCTTCTTCAAGCTCCCACAAGGGGCACACGCGCGCCTGGAGTGGGGCAACCCGCACCGTCAAGAACTCCCTCAGGAGCATCGCCCCCGTTACCTTGGCAGCCGTCGTGTTGCCCGCTTTCAAGTGGGTCATCATCTGCCCCAACACTAACGATGCCCGCTCGTCGACAAGCTCTGCCTTGGCCACCCCCCGTTGGAAGGGGGCGCAGCGGTTGGCAACGCGAGACGTGGGTCGGCGCGCTGGGCGTCCATCATGACCCATTTGGATCGAATGTTGTCGGCCCTCTTGCCGGTGCTCGAGATCGAGTTGGCCTTGCCGCATGCGACAAAATTGGCGCATCCAGAGATGTGCGTTTCGCTGACACGGAGGAAGAAGAAATGGCGCAGGAGTGCCACAGACGGCATCACGCCCAGGTACGCCTCACAGTAGTAGGCGAAGATGGACAGGAGGAGGACAGAGTTGGGATGGAGATGGAACGCCTGCAGACTGTAGTGGTCGAGGACTTCATAAAAGAAATCAGAGAAAGGGGGACCAACCCAACGGCGACGCTGCTCGAGAAGAAAGGGAAGAAGGTGCTCCCTTCAGGCTCCGGCTCGTCGGACGCGAGCCGAAGTTCCGTCTTCCCCCACTCATTGCTCTCCCCCGCCGTCAGTAGACGCACGGAGGCGAGGCTCTTCTCTGTGATGGTGGGAGCCTCAAGAGCGGGCTCATACCAAGCCGGAGCCAAGGAAGTCTGGACCTTGCACGGTGCCATGGTCGGCAGAGCAAGGTTGGAGCAGATCTGGAGGTAGCGGCAGCGTAGAGCGAGAAAGGGGATCTGGGGTAAGGCGATGAAGAAGCAATGAAGGCAAGAACTGCCCGCGTCAGCCTTTTGTCAGGTCAAGCAGTTGCCGAGGCAGCGTAGGTGTAACGCCCACAATGCGGCTATATCTCCCACGTGTCGAGGCACGACTTAGAGGCATAACCGCATTGTGGTTTTGTCAAAAGAAGGGTCATCTTCACACAATCCCATGTAATGAACAAGAATGGGATAAAGAGTTGGCTTACAATCGCCACTTCACGCAATACATAAATAATATAATCCATACGTCATCCAGAATACACACATAGACCGACTACGGTCAAAATCCAAATGAAAATAAGACAACCCCAAATGCTAGATCCCCGATCGTCACAACTAGGCTCCACTACTGATCATCAGGAAAAGACACATAGTAACGACCACGTTCCTCGTTGAACTACCACTTGAGGTCGATCCCATCATCTGCACTGGCATCGTCGGCACCTGCAACTGTTTTGGTAGAATCTGTGAGTCACGAGGACTCAGCAATCTCACACCCGCGAGATCAAGACTATTTAAGCTTATAGGAAAGGATGGTGTAATGAGGTGGAGCTGCAGCAGGCAATAAGCATATATGGTGGCTAACATACGCAAAAGGGAGCGAGAAGAGAAGCAACGGAACGGTCGTCGTCTAGCAATGACCAAGAAGTGATCCTGAACTCCTACTTACGTCATTCATAACTCAAACCGTGTTCACTTTCCGGACTCCGCCGAGAAGAGACCATCACGGCTACCCACACAGTTGATGTATTTTTAATTGGGTCAAGTGACAAGTTCTCTACAACCGGACATTAACAAATTCCCATCTGCCTCATAACCGCGGGCACGACTTTCGAAAGTTAATACCTTGCAGGGGTGTCCCAACTTAGCCCATCATAAGCTCTCACGGTCAATGAAGGATAAACCATCTCCCAGGAAAACCCGATCAGTCTCGGAATCCCGATTTACAAGACATTTCGACAATGGTAAAACAAGACCAGCAAAGCCGCCCGAATGTGCCGACAAATCCTGATAGGAGCTGCACATATCTCGTTCTCAGGGCACACCGGATGAGCAGTCCGTACAACTCAAACCTATCCTCGAGTTTCCCCAAGGTGGCGCTGCAAAGGGCTCTAGTTTGGACCAGCACTCAAAGGAACACTGGCCCGAGGGTTTAAATAAAGATGACCCTCGGGCTCGCGAAAACCCGGGGGAAAAGGCTTAGGCGACAAATGGTAAAACCAAGGTTGGGCCTTGCTGGAGGAGTTTTATTCAAGGTATTGAGGATATAACCATTAGAGTCACCCGCCCAGGAGGGGCCGGGTTACTCATAATGGACATCACGCGAAGCCCTGTACCAAACTTGAAGACGGCTGGTCCATAATGGGCTTAAGACCTGGAGGCGGCTTAAGGCCCGTAGTTATAAACCGCCGTTATGGCAAGACTTGTAGTACAAGGCAAGAGTAGTTAAGAGTCCGAGCCGGGCACTGTTATAAGCCGGTCGGGACTCTGAGAGCCACCGGGCGTCAACCTCTCTATATAAAGGGACGACCCGGTGGAGGCTTAAGGACAGGAAAGATCAAATCGATAACCAGGCAGGGCGGTTTAGCTCCTGGTCGTCGAAACCCTAAGCAATACAACCTCAACTGGACGTAGGCTTTTACCTTTACCGTAAGGGGCCGAACCAGTATAACCCTCGTGTTCCTTGTCCCGTTTAACCCCTTTAAGCTTCCTAGTTGCGATGGCTCCACGACTAAGTCCTTGCACTAGGACATCTGCCGTGACAATTCCACGACACAAGGCGAACTGTCAAGGGGGTCCCATAAATCACCCAACCGTGTAAGGAACGCAAACTCAAGGAACGTAATACCGGTATGACAGAAACTAGGGCGGCAAGAGTGGAACAAAACACCAGGCATAAGGCCGAGCCTTCCACCCTTTACCAAAACATATAAATGCATTAATTAAATAAGAGATATTGTGATATCCCAACATATCCATGTTCCGACATGGAACAAACTTCAACTTCACCTGCAACTAGCAACGCTATAAGAAGGGCTGAGCAAAAAGCGGTAACTTAGCCAAACAACGGTTTGCTAGGAAAGGATGGTTAGAGGCTGACATGGCAATATGGGAGGCATGATATAGCAAGTGGTAGGTAGCGCGGCATGGCAATAGAGCGAACAACTAGCAAAGCAAAGATAGAAGTGATTTCGAGGGTATGGTCATCTTGCCTGCAAGGTTCTCAAAGTTGTCGAAAGCTTGATCCTCGTAAGCGTACTCAACAGGTTCCTCGTTCATGAACTCGTCTCCCGGCTCTACTCAAGACAAGAACACAAGCAACGGAACCACAATCAATCATGAGAAATGCACAAGCAGCATGATGCAAAACATGTATGATATGAGAGATATGATATGCGATGCATATGCGTGCTCCGGAAGGAAAATGATGAACAAGGCAGTAACTTGGCAAACCAAGCATGCCACTGTAAAGATGATATGATTTCGGTCGAAATCGATATAAAGATCACCGGAAACGGATGCACGATTTGCAAATGGCAAGCAAAACAAGAATGACACGAATCTGCGATTAACAGCATGATAGCACTTAGAATGCAACAAGTAACAATGCTACATCACTCCAACATAGCAATAAAGCATATGGCAGTAATCTACAGGGGATGCTTGACAAAAGATGAACACTGTGCTACGGCTAGATCACAACATAACTAGCTCAAACAAGCATGGCAAAAGTGCAAAAGATATCAAGTTCACAGACTTGGTGAAAATTACTGGACATGCCTGAAACAGCATCAGGTAGCAATGTTCAGAGCACGAAATCAACATGCTACAGGAACTTAACATGGCAAAACAAGGCATGGAAGTATTCTACTAAATGCATATGACAAAAGTCCCTTACTGACCATAAGCCAAAAAGGACCAGAAGGTATGATGGCAACCATGTAAACATAGCAAGTATCGTCAACAGGTTTCAGATTTAGCAGAAAACATAGCATGGCAGAAACAATAATATGAAGACATCTTGGTGAGCTTGATGCACTCATCACAAAGCAATGCATGACAAAACAAGCATACCTACAGCAAGATGGCATGTTTATGAAGCTATCCATGGCAAGAGCAAATACATAGCGTGGATGAAACAACTACAACAAGCTTGGCAAAATTGAACAACTCGTAAACAATCTGCCAGAAATATTTTATAGCAAAAGTAGAGCAAGATTGAGTCATGCTATGGCACTCCATAAATGCCAACAATGGCAGGAACGGATCAATTACAACAATATCTACAAAACATCCTCACTGAACATCACCAAAAAATACATGGATCTCTCTGTAGCATCAAGTTTACATGGCAACAAAATAACAGCAGTCACAGACGGAGAAATTACTGTCCCTGAAATCAGAAACATTACGGAGCCTAATTTGCATGCTTGTGCTAGTCACCACAGAGACCATAAAAATACATGGTATACACTACTGGAAAGATGGCATGGCATACAACAAAACACATGTAGAGCTCATGCCCATAAGATGCACAGATTAAATACAACAAAAATAAGAAAACTCCAAGTTCTCCTTAGTAACAGCAGATAACAGCAACTAGCACTCTTGCAGGAGAGGAAGGAGGAGGCCGGCCGGAGGGGATGGAGACGCCGGGGAGGACGGTGACGGGCGGCGCCGGCGGGCACCGAGGCGGCGGCGAG